>NC_037683.1:41401987-41650565 GCF_003255815.1 Theropithecus gelada | reverse complement strand
ACACACACACACACACACACACACACACACACACACACACACACACCCTTCCCTCCCACCAATAAAACTAGATTGGCATGAGGAGAAAAGGCCAGGCTGTCATGGTCCCAGCATCCTGCTCACAAAAACTTGGAGGCAGAGCGGGCCAATATGGAGCCCTGGGGACTGGGGTCTCTGCTGGTCCCCACAGTAGGTGCCAAGAACAGTTCACAGCCCAGCATGTGGCCGCACTGCCCACTCTGCTCCATGAGGACAGAGCCTCGCCGTCCCCTGAAGGACTCTGGCAATATAGCCTGCCAAAGACCTCAATCTGATTAAAGGAAGGAAGGAAATTGGAGAAAGGAAGAAAGAAACGAAAGAAAAATGATGGAGAGAAGGAGAGAGAGAGAAGGAGAGAGGCCCGGTACAAGTGTGAAATCAGAAGAACAGACTGAGGATGGTGAGATGCATGTGAACAGTGTGACGTGGGCAACCCCCACAAATAGACCTTCTGTTAAAAATAGCCTTTGTCTAAATGTGGAAAGGGTGTAAATATAGTAGCGGTTTCGGCTTACTACGGAGCCGCCCCTGCTCCAAGTAACAGAGGCTTATTATAGGAAGCGTGCGTCAGCAGCGGGAGGGGAGGAGAGGAATAGAGAAGCCCCGGGCCGTGGGTACAGTACCCCCCAGCAGGAGGGGGGTCAGCCAGCCAGCGTCGCCCTGTTAGGGGCAAGCGGCCCGAATGACTCTGAAACGCTCTCACAGAGTTCCTCTGGGCAGAAAACTCTAGCCGAGCTGTGGGAGGAAGGGAGGAAGGAAGGAATCGCTGTGCTGAAAAGGATCTAGGCTTGTCTCGGCGATGCCGCTCACTTTCAAGTGGGATTTCAGCAGGCATTGCGTCCTGTGTGCAGCAGGCTGCTCGCTCCTGGACACTGCAGGAAGTTTTCAAAGGAACCCCCTGGAACGACCAGCCTGCAGGCAAGCCGGTTTCCTCAGCCCTGAGTACAGAGGACAAATGTCTAGAAAATCAGTGGAAAGTGCCAGAAAGGAGTTTGATTCAAGTTTTTTTTTTTTTTTTTTTTTTTTTAAGACTGGGTTTTCATGTCTGTGTCTGGTATCACGTGCTAAGTAGGTGCATGGGGTACGGTGGCTGGACTCCTGAGCTGGACAGCTGGGAGATGCTGCAGGCACTGCCTTCCAGTATGATGCATGACCAAGGGAACAAAACTGTTCTGGGAAGCTCACTGCTCTGCTTTCTACAGCTACAGAGATGGCAAAGGGTTGAGTGCCCATGTGGGTGTTAAGACCTGCTCCTGCCGGTGTGTCTCCCCTCCAGGCCTTTGGGGGCCCTCCTTATCCCCTGGTCTGTCACCCTTTAACCCAGTGCCCTCTCCTCCCAGCCCGGGACATGTCCATGCATCCTTCGCTGTCCACACATACAGCCCAACACACATACACGCACTCATGCACACCCACATTCAATGTGGGCCCTGTGGCCCTTTCCAGCAATGGCCCTCACACCCCAACCCCCCACCCCCACCCCCGGCATCCCACCCTGGCCCTGCACTCTCATGGAGTCCCTTCATCTGCTCTGCCCCTGCCCTCTGGCTCATCACTAGCCTTGAGCTTGCCTCTTGGATGTAAGGCAAACCTAGCTCCTCCAGGTGGATCTGCACTTCTCCTCAGATATGATTGGGGCTTGTGTGCTTATGCTGCTCCTCAAGCCAGCCTGGGTGACCACCTTGCTGCTCACACCCCTGGATTGAATGCTAATGCCCCTATCATGTTTCACCGACCTGCTCCTCAGGACTGATCTTCAACCTGTCAGCCACTCCCCAGCATCATCCAAACTGCCCTGAAATCCACCTTTCCAAAATGCAGAGCCAGCAGTGTCACTGCCCCACTCAAAATGCTCCCGACAGCTCCCCACCGCCTGTAAGATAAAGTCCAAACCTTGGAAGGCCGGACTTGACCCCCATCTGCTTTTCCAGCTGTGTCTCCTGCTACCCTACCCTATGTGGTGCCTACACAGGCTCTGAAGGTGGGTGATTACCCCCAGGAATCTTCCCTTTCATGCCTCTGCAGGGACCATGCTGTTTCTTTGGGCTACAATACTTCTCTTCCAAGTCTCTGCACATCAGGATTCTACCCACCCTTCAGGGCCCCAGTTCCAGAAGACTGCCCACCTATTCTGGGAAGCCTTCTTGGATCTCTCCTCCCACAGCAACTACCTTTCAGTTTTTTTTTTTTCACTCCTTCTGCAAACCCCAAGTCATTTTTGTATATTTGGAAAATGAATCAAGAGGTGCAGTACTGCATCTGGGTGTGGTGCCCTCCCCTACCCACCAACAGAGCCTGCATGTCCCTCCATCACCAGAATGCTTGTTCCTCTGTGTTGGAATTGCCTGTTTATCCACTGGTCTCCCCACTGGAGTCTAACTTCTTAGGGAAGGGTCTGGATGACCTTGTTCAGGCCATATCCCCAGTGCCTAGCATAGTGACATTCATTACACTAAATGAACTGGGCCTCCAGTGCTCTATACTTCTGCTATGTAGTGAATTTTTGCATTCCTCCCAAATTTATGTTGAAACCCTAATCCCCAGTGTAATAGTTTTTGGAGATGGAGACTTTGGGAAGTAATGAGGTGATGAGGACAGGACCTTCATGGTGGGATTAGTGCCCGTATAAAGACAGACAGAAGAGTGTTCTTCCTCTCTCTGCTCTCTGCCATGTAAAGACACAGCAAGGAGATGTCAAGCGAGGGCCCTCCCCAGAATCCAACCATGCTGGCACACTCAACATGTACTTCCCAGCTTCCAGAACCATGAGAACTAAATTTCTGTGATTTCATCTACCGAGCCTAGGATATTTGTTATAGTGACTAAGACAACTTCCTTACCTTTTCCAGATGTTCCCATCTGTTTTCAAGCCCCTCTGCTATTTTCTGCTGACCCTGCCATTGGCCCTGATACTGGTGCGAGAGCCACTTGGGTACAATCCTGAGATGCTGGGCCTGGAGTTGGAAGAACTACGTGAGAGTTTCAGCTCTGCCTCTTACCTGCCTGCCAGTGGGCAATTCATTTTTCCTCTCCCAACAGTCTCCTCAGCCATGAAAAGGAGTGACAGCAGTCACTGCATGGGGTTGCTGTGAGGACTAAGTGAGAATGTGGAGCTGAAAGCCGCTGACAAACTGTGCAGTGCTCTTCAGATGTCGGGGCCTTTGTTGCAGCCCTCACCTACTCTCCACCTCGCCTGTGCTTTGGAAACCTGCCCAGGCACCAGCTATGTCGACTCCCGCTGCCATTCAGGCCCATAAGGATGTCCTAGAAAATACTTTTGCCACCTCTCTATGTTAACAGCTCGAAATCTCCAGACACTTCTGATTACCAGGATTTTGAGTACATGACGGTTTTCTTCCTCAAAATTCTTAAATAGCAAAAAGGCTTGAATGACAGTCAGGACTGGCAGAAGTTGGACTGTCATTGTGAACCAAGGAAGGAGGCTGCAAAAGGAAATGGGAAGAAAGTGGATATGCTGATAGCCAGGCTGGTGCTCTTCCAGGTAAGTCTACCTGCCCTGGCCCCAAGCGGCCCTGTCCGGGGCTTGGCTGGTCCTGCAGGTTCCCAGGATACAGCAGAGCTAGTGGATGGCCTGGAAAGCAATTATTTGGGCAGATCGTATCTTCTGCCTGGAGAGAATGTGAATACTGTGGAAAGAGCCAGGCCATGAGTTCTGCAGAGCCCAGCTCTAGTTCCTGTTATGTCCCCTTACTAACAGGGTACATTGAGTAAGTCTCCTAACCCATTAGACCCTCAGTTATTCATTGCTGAATAGAAATCATTTTGATGAGAATCAAAATCAAATATGATCATTTATGAAAATTGTATGCATAGTGCCTGTGATCAATAAATGGCAATTGAAACTGATTCTAAATCTATTTCTCCAGAGTAGTATTTCATGCTGCTGGGAAACAAGCAAAGACAAGTGATTTGGAAAACTAAGGTGCTGGAGTAGATATTTTTTCTTTAATACCTCCCAATCAGGACAAAACAATTTCCACCAGGTAGGCTGAAAAACTTGCCATGGGAGCAAGGATTTTGGGGGAAGGCCAAGAAAGTGGATCACTGTTTGATTATACTAGAAGAATAAGAGACTCAAGTTGCTTAGAATCTCCAAAATTTGTCTTTGTAGCCCATTAAATAGAAATTCTTACAGCTAGAATACAATATGTTTTTAGATGACACACACTAATAGAATTACATTTTGGAGAGTGGGGGCTTCTGGCAGAAATACTTTTCACCAGTCACCAATCCATAATCAACCTATACCTCTCCAGCTATATTCCCCTCCCCTATCTGAATCTTTTTTATATATGCACACATATGTGCTTTCATGCAACACATAGTCATATGAGTAGGTGGGATGGGGGTGGGTGGCAGAAAGGACAAGAGCTGCAACTTTGAAGGAAGACATTTCTGGTTCAAACCATGACTCTACCTTGTATTATCTGAGTGGCATGTTGGGGAAAGCATGTTGGGGGAAACAAGGATTGTACCTGCAACACTACCTGCTTATCTACCTCAAAGATAGTTGTAAAGATCAAAGATACTGTGTGCAAAATGCTTATGTAGTGCTAATGGGCTAATGGTATTGTTGCGTAAATTCACAACATGCATGCAGGTAGATATAAATGCTCATCTATATATACAAATATACTATTCATATGCATGCACACTGACAAATAAGCATGCATTCCTACACCTGCGTGCATTCAAATGCAGAATGGAACAATGACTGTGCACCTTTGCTACATAATCTAATTAAGATGTAGAAAATAAATTTTTTCCTAGGGGTGGTGTTCTAAGATATCATTGAGCCTGAGTTCCTATAATATTCTGGGTAAGAGGACCATGGATGTGGGGTACAAGGCTTCTGAAGTAGAGGTGTGGGCCTGAGGCCAAGTACCTGATGTGGATGTCCAAGCTAAAAACATCTGGATTGGGTAGGTGTGGTGGCCATAAGAATATGTCTCCTGGAGAGGGAGCTCAGATGATCATGGCCTCTAGCTGCTTGCACTCATATTTATGTAGAGGCCACTCTTCCTGTTGGCTGCTTCCAGACAATCAGCAACTGAGTGTGGTAGGGATACTAAGGCAGAACTGTCTCCAAGAGACAGGGAACTTCTCTGATAGGTGACTTTGGCTTGAGGACTCTCTGATGGCCTTGCTATAGGTAGTCTAGGAGCTTCCACCCAACCTTGCTTCCCTCTCTCCTGCCCTTGGGTCAACCTTGCATCAAGGTGTGATGGCTCTCCTAGCCTTTCCTCTCTCCTAGCCTCTACCAGCTCCCTCCCCATTTTTATCTCACAGATGTTTCCACTAGTAAAATCCTCTGTATGGTTTATCCTGTCTTGGTGTCTGCACCAAAGGGGAGTACAGAATCCCAAGTCACAGAAAGAGCCCAGATAACCTGCACATCCTCTCTGTGAGGCAGGGCTTCTGAACCTTCTTCCAAGGTGAGGGTGTAGGTCTGACAAGCTCTATGACTTTCCCAAGCTCATAAGATTAGAAAGCAGCAGAGCCTGGTCCAGAACCCAAGCTTCCTGATCCCCAAATCCCTGTTCTCTTCTGCTTGGCACTGTCCACTGAGCACTTTCCCAACAGTTTTCACAAGCTTCCTATCATATCCACAATTTTCCCTGTGAAGAGGCAGTGCAAGCTTACCACTCCCATTTCGAAAATGGGAAGCTGAGAGTCAGACAGGCAAGGTCAATTGCCCAAGGTCATTGGTTAGCAAGCGACAGGGCAGGTATTTCAACCTAATTCTCCTGCCTCCCAACCCAGGTCTGCACCTTTTATCACCCTCCATGCTACTTTACCTCCTGCCAGAAATCTGGGAGTTGTCTGCTCCACCTGCCTGCCACTCCCCACAAATTCCTTTTCCCCCCTTTTGTTGGAAGCACACACCCCAGGGTCAGGGAGTCCTGGCTGTGCCCAGTATGCAGGGCCTGGGGTCCAGCCCAGGGCTGTGGGAAGAAGCGCTACTTGCCACTGTTAGAAACCCACCGCTGAGCCTCCTTCCTTCTAGCTTGAAAGTGCTCTAGAGTTTCTGTGCTCACAATGCATCTCTTTGGAAGTCTGCCCTCCCAGGGTTGCCATGGTGACTATTTTGGTACTGCATGCTAGAAAAAGCTGAGGCACCTGCTGGTCACACCACCAAAACTTGTCTCTCTGAAAAATCAGCAGATGGCATTTGTCAGAAATTCCTACTTCTTGATTAATTTGGGAAAAAGAAGAGTGTGTGGCAGTGCTGATATCCTTTAACCCGGACCGGGCGTGTTGGTGTTTCAGGGAGGATGTGAAAAGCCATGCACAGACCCCATGAGATTCTTCTGAAGTGGTGGGTCATTTAGTTTTCCCAGAGAGGCAAAGAAGTTTGGTGATTTGGAGCCTAGTAAATGAAAACAGGGGAAAGACCATGATGTTGCTTTTGTATTAAGAAGAGTTGAAATTTCAAGGCCAGTTCTGAAGAGACCTATACCCCACTTCTAGTAACTTCCGTGAGTTCTCATATATGCCTCAGATTGGGTCCAGCTTTTAATTAGAGGAACATGTTGAAATCACAAGTTAGATTCATATCCCAGTTCTGCCACCTATTAATTGTGTGAGCTTGGACAGGACCCTCAGTCCATCTACACCTCAGTTTCCTCATCTGTAAATCAGTGATAATAACATTTACCTCATAAGGTTGTCGTGAGGATTAAATGACATAGCTATTGTTGTTATTATTATTGACTAGAATTAAATCTAGGCATGGAGAAATTAGCAAGTCCATATGTTCGTATAGTTTTACATACAACTTTGCAACTATGCTCCTGAAAGTAAATCAATTAATTTCACTGTCTCCATCTAAGCAGTGATATTACAGTTGGAGCAACATTAAAAAATACAACAAAAACTTCTGGTGCACATTATACAATGTGTTTCTACCTTGCTTGTTCTGCTTCCCTTTTCATAGTTTGCAATACTATTTGTTCCCAGTGCTACTTAGCAAACTTTGACTGAACTGGTCCCCTAAGCGTGCATTGACTACCACCTCTGAATTTTTGGCCAGACACTTAAAAGAGTTTTCTGTAGAAGGAGTTATGTAGTTTACTGCTTTTTTTTCACCTGTTGTTTCTCTGTGAAGAAGGAGCCTCAAGTTCCCCACTGGCAATTATGTTCTGTCACAAGTCCTGGTAAGTCCTGGCTGACAAAATCTGGGTACTCTCCTTTCCTGTGGCCGTATCAGACATTGCTAATCAATCAGCATTCTTCTTGCGAATTTTGAAGGACCTGGGAACCTTCCAGAAGTCAGTGCTCAAGGCAGCCACTGCTAATTGATCAGAGGGCGGAAAAGGATGTGTATTTGTCATCCTCATTGTAGGGGAAAGAACCCAGGAATGGATTAATTCTAATCCCAGTTCTGCCTTTAACTAGCTGTATGAACTTGAACGAATCATCTCCTTCTCTGGGGCTCAGTTTCTATATTTGGAACAAGTTGAATAATCTTTAATTCTTTCTAGTTCTCAGTCTCCACACTTTACCATGCTCCCTATTCCCCACCACATGTACACACACTCTCCCATCAGGTGGGCTCCCAGCACCCAACGCAGGCTCTGATCTGCTCCTTTCCTGGGACTTATCCAAATGATCAGATTTTATCAAACATCCTGGGATGGCTGAGGGCCAAAGAAAACATTCTCAGATGCTTAGAATTACCAAATCATAGCATTTCTGCTATGACAGTTGCCTTAGAGCACAATGAGCTGAATCCTCCATGTTAAAGATGAGCAAACTAGAACAAGAGAAGTTCAGTGACTTCCTTGAGGTCACGCAGCAAGTCAGCAGGTTGATCTGGCCCCTGTTTGAGGACCCATCAAATCTGAGGCCAGGCATTGTCCTGCATCTTAAGAAAGTTCATAAGGATCCTAGCTAAGAGCAAGCTGGGGAAGATGCTGGCCACCCGGGTGCTCTGGAAGCCTGAAAGGTCCTGAGGGGATGGGGGCTGCACACAGCTGGAAGTGGCTGAGGAACACCTGCTGGGGATCCAAGCCTATGTAGTGTGACTTGAGGAGGTCTTGGCCCCTGTCCAAGCCTCTGGTCTCACCTGTATAAAGAAGTGGAGTGTACAATCACTGGTCCTCAAGCCAGGCTAAGCAGCACAATACTTGGAAAGTTGACAACAACAACAAAATGCAGTCTAGACGCCACAGCCCTAAAGATTTCAATTCCATTGGTCTAAGTAGGCTTCCATATCTGTATTTGTATAAAAAGCCTCATTGGTGGTTTGAATCTATAGCCAGGTACAGTGAGTTGAATGGTTCCTCTCCTCCAAAAAAAAAAAAAAAAGAAAGAAGGAAAGAAAAATGTTCCATGTCCTAATCCCCAGAACCTGTGACTATTACCTTATTTGGAAAAAGGATCTTTGCAGATGTGAAGGATCTTGATATGAAGAAGATCATCCCGAATTACCTGGTGGGCTCTAAATCCAATGCCAATGTCCTTATAAATGTAAGGCAGAATGAGATTTAACACAGAGAGAGGAGAAAGAAGCACTATGACCAGAGAAGCAGAGATTGGAGCAATGTGGCCACAAATCAAAGAATGTCTATCGCTCCAAGGAACTGGAAGAGGCGAAGAATGGATTCTGCCCTACAGTGTCCAGAGGGAGGGCAGCACTGCTAACACCTTGATTTTGGACTTCTTGTCTCCAGAAATGTAAAACAATAAATTTCTGTTGTTTTCAGTCACCCAGTCACGTGCCCTGGGCTTTACAAATCAGATATGCCCATGGAAGAGTGTGGTTTAGAAATGGACCAGAAGGAAGGGGGCTGCCCAGAACCCACCTTTGGCCCAAGCAGCCCTAGAGACCTGCAGCTCTGAGGGTGTCAGAGCCTGAGGTTCTGGTGCTGCCCAGAGCTCAGCATTATTTGTGAAAGCCGTAGGGTCTATGCCAAGGAGGGGTCTTCAAAGCTGTGATCTCACTGCGTGGTTTGGGCACTTTTTCTGGCTGGCACATTTAAGCTGGACTATTTGGCTATCCTGGAGATTCCTTTGAAAGGAAAGGAAGTTCTAAACGTAAATGCCACCACACAGACACTTGTTAATACTCTCTTCTTCTCCTCCCTCCTGCCGCTCCTCTGCCATGCCTGTCGAAATCCTTAGGACAGTGTATCATTCTAAGCCTTGTGGGACCCTTGAACAGGAATATATTGGATCTAAGTTCCCACAAAATGGCTCTGATTGTTTGAAAATGCTTAGAGTCCCTGCTCCTCTGTGGGAAGGGGTAAGACTCTCCAGGATTACTGAAGGCTGCCAAGGTAGAGTCAGGGAAGGTGCAGATGTTCCTTCAGCTCCTCTCCTCCCACCTGCCCTGTTCTAGAGTTTAAATTTCAGTAAGAATAAGTAGGGGAGGCCGGGCGCGGTGGCTCAAGCCTGTAATCCCAGCACTTTGGGAGGCTGAGACGGGCGGATCACGAGGTCAGGAGATGGAGACCATCCTGGCTAACACGGTGAAACCCCGTCTCTACTAAAAAATACAAAAAAAAAAGCTAGCCGGGCGAGGTGGCAGGTGCCTGTAGTCTCAGCTACTCGGGAGGCTGAGGCAGGAGAATGGCATAAACCCGGGAGGTGGAACTTGCAGTGAGCTGAGATCCGGCCACTGCACTCCAGCCCGGGCGACAGAGCGAGACTCCGTCTCAAAAAAAAAAAAAAAAAAAAAAAAAAAAGAATAAGTAGGGGAATTTTCACTGGCTCATGTGTGAACTTGAATGTAAAAGTTGACTGCAGGCTGGGCACGGTGGCTCACGCCGGTAATCCCAGCACTTTGGGAGGCCGAGGCAGGCGGATCACTTGAGGTCAGGAGTTTGAGACCAGCCTGGCCAACATGGTGAAACTCTGTCTCTACTAAAAAATGCAAAAATTAGCCAGGCATAATGGCAGGCGCCTGTAGTCTAGCTACTTGGGAGGCTGAGGCAGGAGAATTACTGGAACCCAGAAGGCGGAGTTTGCAGTGAGCCGAGATGGCGCCACTGTGCTCCAGCCTGGGCAACAGAGCGAGACTCGGTCTCAAACAACAACAACAACAAACTGACTGCATTTATTTCCAAGCTGACTGCCCTGTTCTTTCCCTAGACACCTCTTTGGGAAGGTTTGTGCTTTGCAGTGAGAGGTACCTGCAAGCTTACTTGTTCTGAAGGACCTTCAGTGCAATGGCAAAGTGGTTATGGATAATCCAAAAACAAATGAACAAAAAGGGTGGGAGATGAAACAAAGAGCAGCATTAGCAAAGGAGAGGTGAAAGACATCTGGAGTTAGTCCTCGTTACCCAAACTCCACAAATGGCCATTGTCTGTACAAGTCATCAGGCCATGAACCCCTGAGCCGTGCGGGTGGGGTGGGGGGTGGCAGTGGTGGTAACAGAGGGAGCAGGGAGTCAGACAGACCTGAGTTCAGGGGCCAACTCTGGCTTCTGCATCAGATATAAAATCTGGGCCATTTAGGCAGATTCTCCTTCCTCTCTGAGCCTCGATTTTTAAAATTTCATATATTTTATGTATATCCAGTCTGCCCTGTATTGTTATTATTTGCAGTCGTTGTATTCTAAAAAGCCTCTGGGAACACTGCACTGGCAGATACTGAACCACTGCTCCAAGGGGAAATAACAGGGTTAGGTTCCAGTGAGCCTCTGGTTACAGTTCTGTCAATCATAAAACATAATCATGTGTGTGTTTCTGTTTAAAGACATCTTATTTAATATTATTGCTGATTCATTGACATTGAACTCACCTGTTTAAAGACAGCTTATTTAATACTACTGCTGATTCATTGACACTGAACTCATGGCCAACAGCACTGTAACTCATGCCTGAACGAAGCGTTTCTACCACAGTTATTTTCTCTGTAAGGAGCATGATAGCCTCCCTGGGCTTACTTCAGTGCTATGCTGGGCGACCATTTGAAACAGTGAAATACTGAACAAAAAAGCACAAAAATGTGAAAAATGTGGTACCAAGTAGACCACAAAAGGACACTTGTTTATAGTGTGAGAGCTGAAACAAGGAGGCAGAGTGTTGCCTTGTTTGACCTCAGCTGGGAATGTGCACACTGGGCAGCTGCAATTTTTTGCCATTCTGCTCACAGCAAAAGTGCTGCAAGTATTGATTTTGGGGTTAAAAATTAATCTTAATGAGTAGGCAGATTTGCAAATATAGAAATTATGATTAATGTAGACTGTATATAAATATAAATATATATTCAGTTGACTCTTGAACAACACAAGAGTAGCTGGGATTAGAGGCACCCGCCATCATGCCTGGCTAATTTTTGTATTTTTAGTTAAGGCTGGGTTTCATCATGTTGGTCAGGCTGGTATTGAACTCCTGACCTCTGGTAATCTGCCTGACTCGGCCTCCCGAAGTGCTGGGATTACAGTTTATGAACAGATGGGTTCTCTGTGCAAAGGCAGTAGTTCTTACAATGAGTAACCTGAGTTGGGAGTGAGTAATCACAGTATGAACTGTGCAGGAAACTTACACAGATTTTCTTCCACCTCTGTTACCTCTGAGACAGCAAGATCAACCCTTTCTCTTTCTCCTCCTCCTCAGCCTATGCAATGTAAAGATGGTGAGGATGAAGACTTTCATAATGATCCACTTCCATTTACTGAATAGTAAATAGCTTTTCTCTTATGATTTCCTTAGTGAAATCTTTTTATTCCATGTTACTTTATTGTAAGAATCAGCATATAATACATACAACATACAAAATATGTGTTAATTGAGTATTTATATTACGGGTAAGGCTTCCAGTCAACAGTGGGCTATTAGCAATTGAGTTTTGGGGGTTCAAAGTCGGGATTTTCGACTGCATGGGGTGTCAGCTCCACAAAGCCCCTCATTGTTCAAGAGTCAACTGTATCGCTACTTACCTCACATGGTTTTTGTCAGGACCAAATGCATAGGGAGAAGACATCTTCTACCAGAAGGCACTGTACAAGTGAATGTAATGGTTATGTAACATACCAGCCTGGTGGATGCCTTCTCAGCTCAAGAGTCACCCCCACCAGAAAGTCTTGCACCAAAGGCCAGAACCTAACTGTAAATACAAACTAGAACCAGATTCTGAGTTGCCTAGGTAGGGAGGAAGGAGAAGAGAGTCAAGAGGAAAACTTGTTTGCTGCATTCAACTTCTCATCATTTAGGAGCCTAGTTGCAAGGGCTCAATTTGTTGCTTGGCAATACCAGGATTTGCATCCAGGATCTCTGATGCAAGAGTTAGCAGCCTTAACCCCTAGAATATATGACTATTAATTTAATCACGTAATCATTGAAATAAAAACACATCACTTAAAAATTCTTGGAGAGAACTCATGCAACCCTGAGAATACATGTATGCACTTCCCCCCATCACTCTACTCGGAGAAACATCGCTTTACTAGAGTCCCTCTAAAGATTGCTAAAAGTCGTAAGCTCCTTTCCTGCTCCGTTTTTTTTTTTTTTTTTTGAGATGGAGTCTCACTTTGTTGCCCAGGCTGGAGTACAATGGCGTGATCTTGGCTCACTGCAACCTCTGCCTTCTGGGTTCAAGTGATTCTCTCACCTCAGCCTCCTGAGTAGCTGGGATTACAGGCACCTGCCATCATTCCCAGCTAATATTTGTATTTTTAGTTGAGGCTGGGTTTCACCATGTTGGCCAGGCTGGTCTTGAACTCCTGACCTCTGGTAATCGACCTGGCTCGGCCTCCCAAAGTGCCGGGATTACAGGCGTGAGCCACTGCTCCTGGCCTCCCTGCTCCCTTTATACCCTCACCCTAGAAGAAGATAGTGACATAGCATCTGCAAAATGACACAAGATGGCAGCTGCATGGGATGAAGACTTCTTGTTGCAGGATGGTTTGAGTTGGGAATGAGCTGGCTCCGGAAGGATGAGGATGGAGACATGGACCAGGAGTCGGCCAAGCATCAACAGAAAACAGCAGAGGCTCCTGAGGTGGGAATGCTCCTTGCTGGCCTCACCCCAGCCCCATTTCCCCTCCTCTGCCTGTGAGTTTATGAATAGATGGGTTCTCTGTGCAAAGGCAGTAGTTCTTACAATAAGTAACCTGAGGAATTCATTTACTCCACAAACATTCAGCAAACATCCACTGTATTCCAGGATTTATACAAATGCCCGGCCATACCAAAATTAGTATTAGAGAACAGTCACATATTACTTACTTTAGAAGAGACAGTTGGACCCAGGGGTTGCAAATGCATCTTCTGGAGCCTGGCTGGCTGACCACCTGGATTAAAGTCCCTGTGTTCTTTGGGCAAGTTGTTTAACCTTTCTGTGCCTCAGTTTTCTCATATGTAAGATGGAGAAAATCCTAGCACTTACCTATGGAATTGATATAGCATTAAATGAAATGGGTTAATGCACGTAAAGCTTTCTACCAGTACCTGTCATGTAATAAGCACACATTAAATGTTAGCTGTTACTAACTTAAGTGGACCAATCCCATTCATGTGACAGTGAGAGAGAGAGAGAGAGAGAGAGACTGGGAAAGAGAGGGAGAGAAGAGATGTATATCCTTTTGAGAGCACATAAGATGGGATTTTGAAGTATCATATTGATTATGTATGGTTTTTACCTGTGAAGTTACTTCAGAAATTAACTCCTACATAGAGCAATCCCACTTAGTGGCAAATATTTATTGTGTCACATACATACCAGGCCACAGTGCTAAGTGCTTTACATGTATTATTTGCTTTAATTCACATAATAATCAGTACCAATATTATTTACATTTTCAGATGAGGAAATTGAAGTATAGAGCAGTAAAGCAACTTGTCCTAAGTTGCAACTGACACATGGCTGGGTGGAAAGGTGAACTCAGGTTTTATTAGTATAAATGCTGTGTCTCACCCAATAAGCTATACTGTCCTTGGGAATTCACAGCTTGGTGGGGCAGCTGGCCATTTTAAACAAATAATTGCAATAATTTGGAAAAGTGCTAGAAGAGGTGACATTGTAATTAAGCTTTTTACAACCTGTCCTCTCCCCTTCACTCTCTTGTTGGTGCCTAGATGGCAGGAACCAGATCTTACCCATCTTGGTTGGCCTTGCACAGGCAAGGTGTTCGGTAAATATTTGCTGGTTTGGTTTGATTCAAGTGAGATAGAGGGACTCTTTCAGATGGTGCTAGGTATCTGAGCTAATGATTTCTCTAGTATGGATTACAAGCCCTAAGGGGATGTTATTATTTCTGAAGTTAGAGCCAGAAATGACAGTCTCTGTTTCAGGATGTAAGAATCCTCAAAATAGGAATGATGTACAACGCAGGCAAATTTGCTAAATGTAGGCTGCTTTGGTTTCTGGGTCATTTACAACTGGCTACCTTGGACTCTTGTATATTCCAAAAAGTTCCTGGCTGTTCTGTCTCTCTTAGTAATAAATTGAAAGCCCAAAATAAGAAGGCAGATTGTATTTTTGCAATGAAAACCCCACGGGCTACATTTCATACATAATAGCTCACTCTTTGCCAATCTGACCTCCTCCTCCAATCCCCAAGCTCATCCCGCCTCTGCTTGGACACACCTAAGAGATCACCACCATTCATCCATCTTTGGGAAGTTCCACACCTCAGGAAGGGTCCTCTGACTAATTGGAAGCTGCTTTGCTAGAGGTTCTTCCACCCATCCTGCCTCCCCAACCCAGGCCTATGCAAGCATCCATCATCTTCCTTTGCCTCAAGACAGCTCTTTAGAGATGAAATAGTCAACTCTGCCCCATATCCATAGTTCCTTTAACCATCAGCTAGACAGTGTTATTTCCACCCCTTTGGCAACCTGGATAGAAGTGAGGCCCAGAACACAGTACTCTAGACATGGTTTAAATAGCTCAGTAAACTTGGACATCTGAACATTGCACTTTAAGACAGCATTCTTATTTCTATAGCCACGGCCCACCTTTGATGGATCTTGAATGTACAGTGAGCTGGATGCCATAGTTCTTTCTCTTTCTATCGCTGTCAAAAAAGAGATCACCAGAGCCCCACAACCAATAAGCATGAGTCTCAGGACCCTGAGATCCAGTGGGAAACTGCCACGAATAGGGAGTGGAGAGTTCAAAAGCACAGAGGTGATTCTCTCCTCTTTGCACAAGACCTGGGATTCACATCATGAGGCCAGGCCACAGGAGAACACACAGATGTAAGTAGGCCCTGAGAAAGGACACTGGCTCAGGATTAGGAGATCTGAGTTTTGCTATGGATTGAATTGTGTTTCCTTCCACCCACTGCTCTGCCCAAATCCATAAGTTGATGCCTTAACCCTCAGTGTGACAATATTTGGAAATAGGGCCTTAAGGAGGTACTTAAAGTTAAATGAGGTCATAAGTTGGGCCTCTAACACCATATGATTAGTGTCCTTTTAGGAAGAGGCACCAGAGAGCTCACAAGATCTTTCTCTCCCCATCATGCGAGGTCACAGTGAGAAGGTGGCTATCCACAAGCCAGGAAGAGAGCCCTCACCAGAAACCAACTCTGCTGGACCCTGATCTGGGACTTCTGGTCTCTGGAACTGTGAAAAAATAAATTTCGGTGTTTCAATCAGTTTTTGGTATTGTGTTACAGCAGCCCAAGTAGACAAATTCTGGTTTGAAGCACACAGATCCACTTCTTGTGAAATAGAGATGACAACACTGCTTTGATCACAGGAGGGGATGTGTGGGGACATACACTGGATGGCCCCCAGTCCCACCTCATTAGGTCATATGGACAAGAAACAGCCGTCTGACATCAGAAAGCAATGACAAACTACATACGTTTCTACAGAGGTCTCTTTTATATGGACAAAACCTATGTGTCTTCCCACAGTCGCCCACACTTTCATAGCTACACCATTTCTCTCATCTGGAAGTTCTCTTCTTTCCCCTTCTCTCTTCCCAAACTTGTAAACCAGACTCCTTGAAGGGGAGGAGGGCCAGCAAAAGAAAACCAGACTCTTGGTTTCTGATCTGCTTTCTGGCTTTCCCCTTTAGTGTGTTGGCCACATTGACTCCATTCTTCCAAGAGCTCCTTAAAAGTTCTCAAAGGCATCTCAGATGTATGTTCTGGTGGGGAAAGACTGCTATAAAGCAGTGTTTACACAACTGAGCAAGTTAGCTCTTCTACCCCTCTTATCCCTGCATGCACACTGTAGGAGCCTGCAAACAAAAGTCTGGTTCAAATCCCACCTCAGCCACTTGCTACCCAAGTGACCTTGAGCAAGTCATGTTACCTCTCAGAGCCTCAGTTTTACCATCTGCAAAATGGGATGATGTGCCTGTCAAGGCTTTGAAAAGATTAACTTTGGAAAGATAATGAATATAAGGTATCTCGTAAGTGTCAGGAAACAATATATTCCTTCCATAGCAAGTTACGTGCAGTCAGCATCATGCTGGGGCCAAGAGGATGTGCTCCATGACTTAGGCTGATTTGTTTCTTGGAAAAATTCCAGAATAGATGGGGAGACAAGACAAGCACAACAATATCTCTAATAGAAAGTAGAGCGTGCTGACTGGATAGCACAGGACTGTGAGAGATACTAGGTTAGGCAGAGTCCAGAAGGCTGCCTGGAGAGGTGAAGTTTGAAAGGGTCCTTGCTGGATGGTCAGAGCTGGCCATAAAGGGAAACAGAAGAAAGAAGCATGGCGCATGTCTAGGGAAAGAGAGTCGCTATACAGAATGAGCAGGCGACAAGGCTGGAAAGGGAATGGAGAGCCGGCATTTGTCTGTTAAAGACTGACTTTCTGGTTCCAGAGTTGGAGCTACAAATACAAACAGGTCCTCTAAAAGGACTTTTACACAGATTCACAAGGCCTGAGCAAAACACAGTCCAGAAAGTTTTAACACTGCCTCTCATTTACCCAAGACCAAATAGGAAGAAAGTGGATTCCTAGGCTAGGGGTGTCAGTGTTTCCCAGCCTTCAAGCAGGTTTGGGGCCAATGACTCCATTGGAAAGTGGAGACAGTCTGACTGTACCTAGTCCCTGAGGAAAAGGGGCCCTCTGCATCCTCTCCCAGTCCAGGTGGCCTTATGTCAGCAGGAGTAACAGTAGCAGGAACAGGTGTCATTGCCTCAGGCTGTTCAGGAGCGGTGGTCACTGGCTCTTTTCTTTTATGTGATTAACTGAGCATAGACCTACCTTTTATTGACAGTCCTCTATCATTGAGCCCTGGACTCTCTGGGCTATAGTGATCACCAGTTCTTCAAAAATGTAGCTAAAAGCCTGTCCTATCTTTAATGTCTCACACATAGCGCTGGCTTCTAAACATGAACAACTAAGGACTTCTGCCTTTATATTTAAAGCCTATCTGCTTCAAGCACTTTGGGATAGTGTTATCTTCTTATGGACTTCGGGCACCAAAAAAGGATTTTCCCCAGGACTCATACCAAGACCTATGAGTGCCAGATTCAAGCAGCTGAAAGGTCTTTTTGTAGGTTCAGGAGGTGTGTGAGATGTGGGTGGGAAATCTAAGGCCCAGAATGAGGAAGACAGTAGTGGCAGAAAGACCACTGGGGAGAGGGTGGAGTATATCGTAACTGCCTGGAGGAAAGTCTAGAGGGACTAGGTTAGGCTGGGGGCAGAGGAGAGGAGAGATTCAAGAAATGCAATCAAGGATAGACCACGACTCTCCAAGTGTGGGGTGGGTTCCAGCCACTAGGGAAATTCTTAAGGAGGAGGTGGGGCACTTCTTCCACGGTAGTAAGATGAGGGAGTTCCCTCTTGTTGATTCTATTTTCTCTGTAAAATAGGAGAGGTCATTCACTAGGTGTTAGATGCTGGGGTAGAGGTAGGGAGAAAGGAATGGATGATGTCTGAGAGCCCCAGATGAAATGCCTGGGGTGTGGGGATGGAGGATGATGGCATGAGAGAAGCATGCATTAGGAACTCTTGCAGGAGCAGCTCTCCCTGTTCGCACCCTCCACTTCCCTAAGTCTCCTGAAGGAGAAAAGTGCTAAGTACACATTGCCAACCAGACCACAGGGAAAGAGACCGGGTTGCTCTGGGATCCTCAGAAGGCATAAGTGGTTTAAGTCATCACTGCCCCCTGAAAACTGCAAGGTCCACCGCAGGAGGTTGTTGGAAATGATAGATGTGAAATGCTTAGCCAAGGAGGGGCCATGTGTTCGATGTTAATTCAGTTTCTTTTCTTTCTTCTTCTTCTTTTTTTTTTTTCCTATTTTTTAGGCGTTTCCATCTTTAGAATGTTTGAACTGGAAAAGATCATGTAGTCCATGGCACAATTTTGCCACAGGGAAAAGAGGCACATCCATGATAGAACAATGGGTGCTCCAACAGAATGAGCAGGGTCATATGGGAACACTTGTGAAGGACACTTAGTCCCAGCCTGGGGACCCTGGTGACCTCCCCAGGGAGGCTTCAAACTCAGATGGCAGGAGCCCGGTTCCTGCTGTTAGCCAGTTCCCAGGGCTGTCACTGCAGGCTGCTGCAGCCTTCGTGGATGGGGTACACTGCATCAACTTCAGCCATTGCCCATGCAGCCTGCCTCACCCATAGCATGCCTGTGTCCCCTGCCCTCCTCCACCCCCAGGCTCTGGCTCCCTGCTGATCTTCTCCCACACGTAGGCACACACCCACACTGGCTTCCAGCCGTGGCCGCCCCTAAGAATGATCTTACAGGGTGGAAAGCTCTTAGGATACTTTCCTGGGACTAGAATTTCATTGTGGAAAATCTCC
This sequence comes from Theropithecus gelada, assembly GCF_003255815.1. NCBI lineage: Eukaryota > Metazoa > Chordata > Mammalia > Primates > Cercopithecidae > Theropithecus > Theropithecus gelada. Next base: position 41,631,821 of record NC_037683.1, on the reverse strand, counting down.
CCAGGCTCCAACCGCTGACTCATCCCTTGAGCCTTGTCCAGGAAATCAGTTTCCCAGATTGCACAAACTCACATGCAGAAAAGCTATCAATATGTTCGCATTTGTATCCATGTCGATCTCCCTTCCTTATTCCTTGATATAATGAGTTATCTAATTATGGTGACATCTGTTGAGGAGGAATCTAGCTTCCCTCTCCCTGCCCAGAACCCAGCAACCCAGCACAGGGCTCTTTTGGGGGAGATCACACGCTGCGGGGTTTGTGTAGGAGAGGCAGAACCCCAACAGAAATCAGCCGTGTCTGCCTCGTGGCTTTTGTTATCCCCAGCTACCAGCCACCCGATATCCCAGGCACTTCCTTCAGAGATGGGCAAACCCACAGACTGTGCCAATGTTAGAGCTATAGGCTCCTTGCCCTCAGGACTCTACTCTCAGCCCAGGGTGATTGAAAAGGAGTCGAGAGAGAAGAAGGAAGAACATGTGCTGGTTGCTTTGCCTTTATCTGGTAACTACACATAAAATTTCTTTTAACCCAGAAATAAATGTTCATCGGTTTCCACCACACAACCTGGAAATTAAAGGATCCACAACACCTCCTCTCTCACCTCACCATTCCCCAAAGCCAGACGTTAAGGCTTAACCAACATTTATTCACTCATTCAACAAATAATTGTTTTGCACTTACTAGATGCTAGTGGGTCTTCAGACAAATAAGCCCAATCTTTGGAGAATTTAACATCCAATGACACAAATGATAGTCACACGGGCAGTTGGAGAGGATGCTGAGTGAGACCTAGAAGACAAGGCCATCTGGTCTAGATCTCCCTCTGCCATCGTCTCAGGGCATCTTTAAAAACCAAAGTCGGCAAGGGGTGGTGGCTCATGCCTGTAATCCCAGCACTTTGGGAGGCCAAGGGGGGCAGATCACGAGGTCAGGAGATCAAGACCATCCTGGCTAAGGCGGTGAAACTCTGTCTCTACTTAAAATACAAAACATTAGCCAGGAGTGGTGGCACATGCCTGTAGTCCCAGCTACTTGGGAGGCTGAGGCAGGAGAATTGTTTGAACCTGGGAGGCGGGGGCTGCAGTGAGCTGAGATGGTGCTGCTGCACTCCAGCTTGGGTGACACAGTGAGACTCCGTCTCAAAAAAAAAAAAAAAAAAAAAAGTCAGAGTCTTCACCCTTTACATTGAGCCCCAAAAAGATTTGCAGTGGCACAGCTCAGTCTGCCAAACCACTTATTCAGCAGTGTCAGTGACTCCCAAGTGAATTTGGATTCATTTTGCTGGTGCTTCTCATTGTCCTTTTTCCCAGGGACTTCTGAACAGGTCTGGTCCCTCTTTGCAAGCTTCCTGTCTTTGGGGCACATGTGGCTGATGTAGATAGAAGTATTTTTGTCCTTGATATGTTAGTACTAATTAAAATGAGGAAACAAAGAATCCACCTCTAACTCAAGCTCTCACTACGTTTGATAAGATCTTTCTCCACATCCTAGTACTAGGAGTCCTTTGGAAGTATTTTTTCAATTAAAAAAATTCTTCCACTCATTTTTCTAGGAAATTCCAAATGATGTAGTCACCAAAAAACAAGACTCTTGAGAATCTAGTGATTCCCAATAATAGAACTTTAGGACCATATAGGACCTTTAAAATAATTTAATCAAACCTCCTTATTTTGCCAATGGAAAAATGAAGGCACAGAGTTGGGTTTTGAAAATACATGCTGGCTGGGCACGGTGGCTCACACCTGTAATCCCAGCACTTTTGGAGGCCAAGGCAGGTGGATCATGAGGTCAGGAGTTCAAGACCAGCCTGGCCAAGATGGTGAAACCCCATCTCTACTAAAAATACAAAAAAATTATATGGGCATGGTGGCGAGCACCTGTAATCCCAGCTACTAGGAAGTCTGAGGCAGAGAATTGCTTGAACCCGGGAGGCAGAGGTTGCAATGAGCCGAGATTGTGCCCCTACACTCCAGCCTGGGCAACAGAGCGAGAATCCATCTACAAAAAAAAAGAAAAAGAAAAAGAAAATACACTCTATAAGATTTACCCTTCCTTCCTTCCTTCCTTCCTTCCTTCCTTCCTTCCTTCCTTCCTTCCCTCCCTCCCTCCCTCCCTCCCTCCCTCCCTCCCTCCCTCCCTCTTTCCTTCCTTCCTTCCTTCCTTCCTTCCTTCCTTCCTTCCTTCCTTCCTTTCTCCTTNCTTCCTTCCTTCCTTCCTTCCTTCCTTCCTTCCTTCCTTCCTTCCTTTCCTTTCCTTTATTAAGATAGAGTCTTGCTTGGGTGCAGGGGTGCAATCATGGCTTACTACAGCCTCCACCTCCTGGGCTCAAGAGATCCTCCCACCCCAGTCTCCCGAGTAGCTGGTACCACAGGCACATGCCACCACCCCTGGCTAATTTTTGTATTTTTTGTAGAGACAGAGTTTCACCATGTTGCCTAGGCTGGTCTCAAACTCTGGGCTCAAGTGATCCGTCCACCTCGGTCTCCCAAAGTGCTGGAATTCCAGGCATGGGCCATCATGCCCGGCCTTGTCCCATGTTTCTGACTCAAGTTCTTAGGATCCTGCCATTACCCACATCATTTGTTTTTATTTCTAAAAATCAGAGTATCCTTGAATACAAATAATATCATATTTACAGCACCATAGGTAAATCCCATTCCAAAGATTACATTTATTCATTAATTTGATCCTTTATTCATTAACTTCACAAATAGTTATTGAGCACGTACTATGTGAAAGCATTTTACTACTCACTGGGGAAAACACAAAATGAATCAGGTATAGTTCTTGCCTTCAAAGCCTCAAATCTATTACAGGAGATAAGATAAGGGCACAAATAACATAAACATAGTAGTAACAGTAAAATTGACAATGATGATAATAGCCATTGCTTATATAGAGCTCACTATATTACAGGCAGTGTTTTAAACATATCACATATTTTAATATATTAAATCCTTACAGTGACCTTAGGGGAAAGGTATTATTATTATCCTCCATTTTACTAATGAGGAACAGAGGCCCAAGAAGGCTAAGGGACTTGTCCAAGGCCACAGAACTAGCAAGTGGCAGAGCTGTGATTCAATTCCAGGCAGTCCGGTGCTAAGATAAAAAGTAATCATTGTAATTAGAGGGAGACATTTGAAGAGATGTGAGGGCCCCGAGGAGGCAGGTCCCTTCCAGGTGGGAAAATCAGGGAAGATTTCACGGAGAGGGTTGCCCCTGAGTGCGGTTGCCAGATTTAGCAAATAAATGGTGTATCAACTTGGTGACCTTCGGTGACCCAAATGCCACACAATGTGGCTACATGTGCAAAAGGGACATCATTACAAACCGCAGTCCAAGTGGTCTTGTTAGGCTTAAGATTCTTTTACTCCCTCTGAGCACCCACCCATCTCATCTGGAAAGAGAAATATGGTCATGCCACTCTCTACTTAAAACCTTTCATTGGCTCTGCAGTGCCCTCAGGACTCAGCGCTGACTCCACCTAAGATTCACCTCTCCCTCATTCACTCACATCCCTTTGGTCATTTGTTTCATTTCTCAATCTTGTTGCAGATAAACTTCCATCACCATAACAACCGATTCCTTAAAAACCTTCAGTGCTTTCCCATTGCCCAGATGGTACCGGTTTTCCAAACTGGCTTTCTTTTTTGTAAAATTTTTTTTAAGTTTTTCTTTTGTTTATTTATTTATTATTTACTTATTGTGGAAACAGAGTCTCTCTATGTCACCCAGGCTGGGGTGCGGTGGTGCAATCATAGCTCTCTACAGCCTCTAGTTCCTGGGCTCAAGTGATCCTCCTGCCTTAGCCTCCTGAGTAGTTGGGACTACAAGGTGCACACCACCACATCTGACTAACTTTTAAATTTTTTTGTAGAGATGAGGTCTTGCCACATTGCCTAGGCTACTCTCGAACTCCTGGGTTCAAGTGATCTTCCTGGCTCATCTTCCCAAAGAGCTGAAATTACAGGTGTGAGCCACCACCCACGCCTGGCCCCAAACTGGCTTTCGAGGCTGTCCACAGTCCAGACTTGCATATCCAACCTACTGCTCCTTAAGGAAAATACTTCCTCTAACTGGGTTCTTCAGAATTCAGGAGCACATCCCACTCTTGGCCAATCCCACACCTTGGCTCACCAAGTCCCAGAAAATGACTCATGCTTTTATCTGTCTCCACCTACTCCCTCCAGCCAGCCCAAGCTAACCTGTCTCCTTACAACTTTTTGAGTCTTGCCACTCATTTAATCCCGCCCTGACCTGTGTGCTTCCCCACACCCAGCATTACAATGGGTCCTCGATCCTGTCTCCCGCAGAGCTGCAGCAGGCTCCTTGATTTCCACGGAATGTCTGGAGTGTCATTCCTGGGCCTCTGCAGAGATGATTATTTTATTTCGATGTGTTTTTGTTGGCAGCAGTCTGATGCATCATCACACATCCAACTCAATGTGCGATGTGCATCATACAGTGCTCTTACAAGAGGAGTAAACAGTGAGACGAGCAAGCGGCTGTTATTTGTCTCAAAATGTCTTCATTCTGAGAATTGCAGACTGCAGATAAGAGCTGTCAATCAGCAGTCATGAACATTGTTAAAACTGGCGAAGGCTCTTTTCAAACTTCTTTAAATAAGAAAATCCAAACTCCTTAGCCAAGCTCTTATAATCGAGGTCTCCCAAGAGCTTATTCATTAATCAATTAATTAATCCAATAAATATTTATGGATTGCCTACCACGTGCCAGGCACATTAGTAGGTGCCCCAGAGAATAGTGAACAAAAAAGACAAAATCCTTACTCTCCTGGAGCTGGCATTTTAGGAAGTGGACAACAAATGATTAAACTAGGGGTTGTCAGATTATGGGCTATAGGTCAAATCCATCTTGCCGCCTACTTTTGTAAATAAAGTTTTATTGGAACACAGCCATGCTCATTTATTTTACTTACTGTCTATAGCTGTTTTTACACCACAATGGTAGAGTTAGTAGTTGTGACGGCAACCGTATGGCCTGCAAAGCCTAAAATATTTACCATCTGGCCCTTTATAAGACAAGTTTGCCAACCTATGGCCTAGAAAAAATAAGCATAAAATATGTCAGGTGACGATTCATGTCATGAAGAAAAATAAACAGGTGTGGAGATAAAAATGATGAAAGGTGTGTCTAGAGATTTGCATGCCAATAACATGACCATGAATAAAAGAGCCAAATGAAAGGAGAGAGCAAATCACAAGAAACAGATAACTGAGGAAAGTGGGTTCAGGGAGAGAAAACAGCAAATGCAAAGACCACACCACAAAACCATGCCACCTGGCATGTTTAAAAACATCAAGAAGGGCTGGGCACAGTGGCTCAGGCCTGTAATCCCAGCACTTTGGGAGGCCAAGGTGGATGGATTGCTTGAGCCTAGGAGTTCTAGACAAGCCTGGGCAATGTGGCAAACCCTGTCTCTACAAAAATACAAAAAATTAGCTGGGCATGGTGGCACTCACCTGTAGTCCAGCTACTCAGGAGGCTGAGGTTGGAGGATTGCTTGAGCCCAGGAGGTTAAGGTTGCAGTGAGCCATGATTGCACCACTGCATTCCAGCCTAGGTGCCAGAGTGAGAGACCCTGTTTCAAAAAACAAAACAAAACAAAAATAAACAAACAAAAACATCAAGAAGGTACATGGGATTGCAGCTGAGTGAGCAAGGGGAGGAGAAACAAAGATGATATAGAAACCTGCCCAAGGGCCAGACCATGGAGGACTCGAAGGTACAGGTACCAACTGACCTTGGTTTTATTGTGAGTGGGGTGTAAAGCCATCACAGGTTTGGAGTAGACAATGGTCTGACTATGTGTTTTGAGGGATCTCTTTGACTGTTGTGTAAGGCAAAGGATTCAGGATAAAGAGTGAAAGCAGCATGGCCAGTGAAGAGGCTACTGCAAAAGTCCAGATAAGAGATACTAGCAACTTGGACAAGGATAATAGCCCTCAGGTGATGAAAGGTGGTCCAATTCAGGGTACATCTGGAAGGCAGAGCCAGTAGGATTCCCTAATGGATTAGGCATGGAGGTGAAAGAGATCTCCAGGTTTGGGGCCTGAGTCAGTTGAAAAGTGAAAATGCCGTTTATGAGATGGGAAAGGTAGGAGGAGAGGCAGAGTGGGAGAGCCAGCGAGTGGACATCAGAATTTCTGCTTTGAAGGCTTCAAGTCCGAGTGTTTATTAAGTAGACACAGACAAGGCAGCGTCATCCACTGCTGCTCTCTTTCACTTACCTCCTTGTGGCTTGCGAGGGCCTGCTTATTAGGCTCCTGTGGACCCTCCAACTTATTTCCCGCTTCTCTCCTTCTCGGCCCTGCCTCCTGCTACACAGGCCTTCAGCCTGTTGAACAGGTCACACACCTTTTTGCCTGCTAGCCCTGCTATCCTCCAGGTTGCAACTAAAATACTATCTTCTGAGAAGAGATCTTACCAGCCCGCCCCCTCCTGTTAATCTCTCAGTCCCCACATCTTACCTATGTAGAGTATTTCTACTTTCAGTTATTTAATTAGTTAGTTGGCTTGTCTTTGGTCTGCCCGTCCGGCCTCTCCATGCCCCGCAAAGCTGAAAGTCATAGCCAATATGCAACCTGTGTCAGTCTCGCTCTTCACAACATCCCCAGGGCCTCGCATAGTCTTTGCCGCACAACTTTTAACTTTTTCTTTTTCAGCTATAAAACCCTTTCCTGATGCTGACATCTCGTGCAGAAGCCCAGTGTGCTTGTTTATTTATTCATTATACAGATAAAACAGGTGTGACTCTGGTTGAATTGGGGCTGAGGGGTCCTGTATTGTGGCCCCTGTCCTGAGAACTGTTACCTGTGTTAAACCGGACACCTCCCCACACTCCAGTTATCAGTGTCAGAATGTCCAAGGCATTGTACTTCCCGGGGCAATTAAATATCAAAAGAAAAAAATCATATCAACCTAAGATTGGCACCGTTTCATTTTGCTAAATAAAGATATAAAAAAAACCTCCTAGCTACTAGCTACTCTATTAGTCAGAGTGTGCTACAGGAACAAATAACCCTCCAGATCTCTTAGCTTCATACAATAGAAGCTTATTTTTCACTCCTACTACATGCCCAGGGAGGTTGGCAGGGTTGTGGTCACTGGGGAATCCAGGCTGACAGAGACTGAGTCTTGACACATGTTTCCATGACCTCTGAGGCAGGAAAATGGATCAAGGCAGACTGTCCACCAACTTTCAGACATTCTGCCTGGAAGTGACATGTTCTTTTTACTTTTCTTTCATTGGTGAAAACAAATCACTTGGCTAGACCTCACTCAAACGGGGCCAGGAAGAGTAATCCTCCCACATGCCTGGAAGGTGAGAGAAGAGGAACAGTTAGGAAAATACCCATGGCTCCCGCAGTTATGTTTGATGATAACAATCGTTTTATAAAAGGAAAGGCATTTTAATGTTCAAAACAATAAAAAAGAAAACTTCAAGCTGAATGAATTATCTTTGTTTAAAACATACTCTTTGTCCTTATTTTTCTCACTTTGACTGTGGATCGGAAAAAAGCTATCGCAGGTTGATTTTGGTCCACAGAGCAGCATTTGTTAATTAATGTTGAACTACAGCCCACCTGAGTGGCCTCACCTCCTCACCCTCATACTGGTCCCTTTACCTGCAAGATCTTCCTCCCCTCAGTCTTCCTATATCCCAATTTCTCCATCTTTCAAGGAGCAGTCTGAAGTCAACCTGCCAGAGCCAATCCCAAAGCAGGGTATGTTCCCTCTGGTATCACTGCCCGTGCCTCTTCAAGTCCCTGAGCCCTTCCTGCCTGATCTGTGCATCGTGTCGAGAAATCTGACTACAGATGAACAGAGATGCTGCGGTCTGTCTTCATCTTCACATGTTCATAGAAAAAGTGAAAAGGAGAAGGGCAAAGGTTCCCCCAATTAGAGTTTCCTTATGCTGAAGGAGAGGAGATACTCAGAAAGAACAGATGGCCCAGGCGCTATTTGGAAATCCTCAGAACTACAATTTTCCCCCAGAGGAATGTGTTGACTGAGAGGCACGGATGACATGAAACTGCGGAGCAAGCCTCGGCACCTGGGAGCCGTGGGGCAGCCCGTGGGGTTTGGGCCGTTTAGACTTCTTCTCAGGTGTTCCTGGGCTCTTATTTTCCAAGGGAGATCTGGAAGACTGCCCTGTTTCTTCTTCCTGGGGGATTTTTTTTTTTCTCATGACACAAACTTTGGCCGCTTCCCTTTCCTTGTAGGAGACCCATTTGAAGTTGGGCAAGGCAGAGGGAGGGGAAAGACCTGTGTACTGTCCTCATGCTAGCATGGCTCTGCAATAATGCAGCTGAAGTTGCTGGGTCAAAGTAGAGCAGAGATGTGAACAAATCCATGATGTAAACCATCAAGGGGCAAAACATGTTGCACATGACAAATATACCCAAATTTTGTCAATTAAAAAACAGATTAGAAAAAAGTAAATTTGAATAAATCCATGATATAAAGAATTTTGTTAAATAGACTCAATTTGAGCAATGCACATTTACCAAAGCTTAAAATGATAATAATAGCCTAAATTGTCCAGCACTGTATAGTTTGTTTGAAATATGCTTTTGTGTGTGCTTTTCCACTTAATCCTCATAGTGAGTGTGAAAGGTGGATTATGATAAAGCTTAGAGAGGTTAGGAGGCTTATCCAAGGTCACACAGCTACCACATCAGTTTAATGCTTTGGGTGGCAAATGTTGGGAAGCAGGCTTAACCAATAAAGATTTATTCTCCAATAATTTATTCTCCAAAAATCAGAATTCTAGGGTAAAGCAGCCATCAAGTTTAGTTGACTTCACAGCTCATGGGGATCATTAAGAGCCTGCACTCTTTCCACCTCTCTGCTATCCTCAGGCTGGCTTTATACTCAGGCTCGTGACAAGACAGCTACAGGAGTGCCAGACTTGTCATCCAGACATAATCATGGCAGGAGGAAAAGAGAGACCATCTCCCACTGGGTTTCTCTGGATAGTTAGAAAGCCATTGAGGGACACTACAATGATGTACATAATACATGTATCCCATTTTTATTTTTCAATTAAAAAATAAAAAAAATTAATGAAGTGCTAGGTTAAAATTAGTGCAGTGCAATTTACAAAATCAAAAAATTAATGCAGTGCTAAGTTAAAATTATTGCAGTGCTAGGTTAAATGAAAGTAGATAAAACCTTGTTTGATGTGATTTTGATATACCAGCAACACTGCAACAGTAGAACACTGGCAAATTTTTTTCAATTTGTTCTGTGAAAATTAGTCTAGTTAGGCTTCCTACTTCTCCTTGGTGGCTTGTATTTCTTTAAAGAAAATTATCCATTTCATCGGCCAGGCATGGTGGCTAAGGCCTATAATCCCAGCACTTTGGGAGGCCAAGGCGGGTGGATTACCTGAGGTCAGGAGTTGGAGACCAGCCTGGCCAACATATAGTGAAACCCCATCTCTACTAAAAAAAAAAACAAACAAAAAAAAACGCAAAAATTATCTGGGCGTGGTGGTGCATGCCTGTAGCTCCAGCTATTTGGGAAGGTGAGGCAGGAGAATTGCTTGAACCTGGGAGGTGGATATTGCCGTGAGCCAAGATTGTACCACTGCCCTCCAACCTAGGCAACAGAGCAAGACTCCATCTCTCAAAAAAAAAAAAAAAAAAAAAAAAAAAAGAAAGAAAGAAAGAAAGAAAAGAAAATTATCCATTTCATCCAGGTTTCAAGTTTATTGATAATTTTTAATGTTCTGTTATAGTTAAAAATTAAAATATTTTTACCTGTAAAAAATTGTTCTTACAAAATGGATAAATAAAAGGATTTATGTGCTATGCATAATCAAAGTTTAAATTTTCTTGAATCAAAATATCATTTTTCATTATTTCATTAAATACGTTCTTACAACTTAAAAAAATAAGACAGACCATTCTTCTTATTCTTCTACGTCTGCCCCAAGTCAGCAGCCAAGTTGCCTTGAATCCAGGCCTCAGAGGCAGAGTTGTCCTAGTAGATTCAGACTAGCATGGCATCTCTTTCTTATGACAAATGACAGTTCAAGTTCTAGAGAAGATTCCTGAAACTGGAAAGCCACAGGGAGGATAGCTGGATCCTGCTCCAATCCTAGCCAGCACCAGTGAGGACTGGGAGGAAGAGGCTGGGACATGAGATGTATTCTTTTCTTTGTTCCTCACTCTATCTCCGTGGGTGGGAAAAATTACGCCCATTCTATAGATGAGAGACCAGAACCTCAGAGAGGTTAAGCAACTTTCTTAGGGGGCACAGCTAGGAGAGTAGGCTGAATAATGATCCCCCCAAAATGTCCACATTCTAATCCCCAAAACGTACTTAAAAAGGGACTTTGCAGGTGTGATTGAGTTAAGGACCCTCAGACGAGGAGGTTTTCTTGGATTGTTTGGGTGGGTCCGGTGTAATCCAAGAATCCTTTCAAGAGAAAGGCAGGAGGGTCAGAGTCAGAGAAAGAGACACAACAGTGGAAGCAGAGGTTGGGGTGATACTGGAGCAGGAGGGGCCACCAGCCAAGGAATGCAGGCAGCCTCTAGGAGCTGGAAAAGGCAAGAAAGCATGTTTCCCCCTCAAGCCCTGCCAGGGAACCAGCCCCACTTGCGGCTTGATTTTAATCCTGTAAGACCCATTTTGGACTTTTGAGCTCCAGAGCTGTAAGATAATACATGTGTTATGTTAGGCCAGTTGGTGGTAATTTGTTATAGCAACAACTGGAAACTAACACAAGTTGGCACAGAGTGGAGGGAGGCTTTGTGCGCAGGCCTGTCTGGCTTCAACCTCATTCCACCATGGGCCAGGAGGCCTGGGTACCCGGCCTGCACCTTCCCCTCAGCAGGCAAATTTCTGGCTCTGTAAAATGACAGGATTGTGATTAGATGATCCTGGCTGATCCCAGCTACAGAAGAACACACTGGGGAGCTCTTGCCCTGGACAGTGGAGGCCCGAACCACAGATGAGAGAGCTGGGCAGCAGAGGACAGGTGGGAGCTGGTTAAGGGGAAATAACAAAGATATGACTGATAAGGGATTTGATGTGGCAGGTGAAGGAGAGGTAGGACTTAGGATGAGGCCTCCATATGGCTTGACAACGATGGGGATGGGAGGGTACCGTTCACCCAGATGGGCCATGCTGGAGGAAGAACTGGTTTTCCCACGAAGATGAGGTCAGATTTGGGCCTGTTAAATGTGACACCTATGTGGAACTGACCTGCAAGGAGGGGAGGACCATTTGGATCTAGGGGTCAGGAGGGTGGCTTGGGGGACAGCTGGGGATCTGGGCATTGTAGGTGAATAGCCACTGAATCTGTGCATTTGGCTGAGATCACCCCAGGAGAGTGCGAAGTGGGAGAAGAGAGGAGAGACAACGCTGAAACCCTACGGGAACTGACATTAAGTGACAACCAAAGGAAGAGAACTCAGTGAAGAGGACAGAAATAGTCTAGCAGCTGGCAAACCAGTGAAGTGTCATGCATGGAAACCCAGGAAATACAGAGTCTCAAGGAGGGAGAAGGGGGGGAAACACCAGCCAGCACTGCAGCATTTGACAGCATCAAAAGCAGACTGGAGCTTGACTAAGACATTCCATTAGGTTTGGGAATTTGGAATCCGTTGGTGACCTTAGGGAGAACCATTTCCCCAGAGAGGCAGGGGAAAAGCCAGATTGCACTGGAGTGAGGAAGGGAAGATGGGTGACAACACATGGCTGGCAGTTTACGGAGAGATGTGTTTATTTCATTGGAAGATATGATACAAACTACGCCAAAGACAGCCAAGAACCTTCCTCAACAACAAGAACGAAGGAAAATAATACAAAATGACAAAAACTACTCAAAAGCTTAACCATAAGACCATGGGGTAGCCTAAATCAGAGGTGGACGACAGCCTCCCAGGAAAGTGGCAATACGAGACAGCATCGGGAATTCAGTGGTTCGGAGATTCAGCGGAACAACCACTGTCACCACCAGGCCGCCCTATCCTAAGGGCAGCCTGTCCTAAGGGCTGCAAGCGCTGGAGAGCAACATTAAGGTGATGTCTTTCATCAGCTTCAGCTGCCAGCTGTGGATTTCAAGCAATCCTCTTACCTTCACTTTGGGCAGAGCTGACTCCTTGATTTTCTCATCTTTCTGCATTAGCTTGGCCTGTGGATAGTGTCCACAGGAAATGAAGACTATAGGCTCAAGGTGGGGCAGCAGACACTACCAGTACCTGGCTGCAGCACTCGCATCTTTGCCATTTCAGTGCACACAGCTGGACTTCCAGTTGCTGGCACCTATGGGTATTTGCAGGTAGGCATTCTCTGGCCATCAGAGCCTTCTTTACTTTTTTATATTTTTTCTATCATTTATTTATTTATTTATTTTATTTTACTTTAAGTTCTGGGATACATGTGCTGAACCTGCAGGTTTGTTACATAGGTATACATGTGCCATGGTGGTTTGCTGCACCTATCAACCCATCATCTAGGTTTTGAGGCCCGCATGCATTAGGTATTTGTCCTAATGCTCTCCCTTCCCTTTCCTCCCACTCCCTGACAGGCTCCAGTGTGTGATATTCCCCTCCCCATGTCCATGTGTTTTCATTGTTCAGTTCCCACTTATGAGTGAGAACACGCAGTGTTTGGTTTTCTGTTCCTGTGTTAGTTTGCTGAGGATGATGATTTCCAGCTTCGTCCATGTCCCTGCAAAGGACATGAACCCATTCTTTTTTATGGCTGCATAGTATTCCATGGTGTATATGTGCCACATTTTCTTTATCCAGTCTATCATTGATGGGCAAGTGGATTGGTTCCAAGTCTTTGCTATTGCAAATAGCAGAGCCTGCTTTATAGGTGTGTGTGCAGATGGGCATGCAGGTGAATTAACTCCACTCTCCCCCTCCCTGGAACAACTTGCAACAGACTGAAGGGAATTGGTGCATCCATACCCCAGCCCTGTCACCCCTCAAGTAGGATAACTCTGAGGTGCAGGTTCCACACTGTTTTCCACAATTCCCCAGTGGGATTAAGCTCCACCTGCCTACAGTGGTAACTAGCTTCATGGCATTCTCCATTGGTTTCCTTGCCTTGCCTATCTTGCGTTCGCACTTCCGTTTTGTGGACTTGCCTTCTAAATAAACAACTTGCACTGAAGTCCTCTTCTGGAGGTTTGCTTCTGGGGCAAAACAAAGTCAGAGAGCTTATCTGACTCAGCGTGTGGCAAATCTCCTTGGGTGTCACTGGAGGCTAATTTCTCACAGCTGTGAAATCAGCTGGCTGGTCTTTGTCAGCTACTCATCCCTTCACTATCACCAGCATCCACACCTACTGTGCTCCAGCTCTGGGTTCAGTGCTTCACCAACATTTTCTCATCTAATCTCACTTGTTCAAGAGACCCTGTGTGGTAGGTGGAATAGTGACTCCCCCCACAAAGATGCTCACATCCTGATTCCTGAACCCAGTGGAAATATTACTTTATGTGGCAAAAAAGACCTTGCCGATGTGATTAAGAAACTGAGAAGGGGAGATTATCTTGGATGATCTGGATGGGCCCAAAGTCATCTCCAGGGTCCCTAGAGGAGAGAGGCAGAAGACTCAGATTTGGAGAGAAGAAAATGTGGCCACAGAAGGGGAGGATCAGGGTGATGCGAGGAAGAGGCTATCAACCAACAAATGCAGGTGGCCTCTGGAAGCTGGAAAAGACAAGGAAACAGATTGTCCCTGGAGGCTCCAAAAGGAACGCAGTCCTGCCAGCACCTTAGATTTAGGACTTCTAATCTCCAGAATTGTAAGCTTATAAATCTGTGTTGTTTTAAGCCACAAAATTTGTGGTAATTTGTTACAACAGCCATAGGGCATTAATATGGCCTGCAGAGAGGTTAAGTATATAGGTTCTGGGGTCAGAGGCCTAAATGCCAAGTCTAGTTCTAACACGTTGTAGCTGTGTGACCTTGAGCAAGTTATTGAACCTCTTTTTACCTACATTTTCTCATCAGTAAAATGCGGATAGTGATGGCATCTGACTCAGAGGGCTGTTGTGAGGTTTAGATGAGTTAGTACAGACTTAGCACCTAGAATAGTATCTAAGATACAAGCACTCAGTATCTGCCTGTTATTATTACTATTAGTATTGATGATGGCCCACAAAGTGTATATTTTCATCTTCATTTTACATGCTCAGAGAACTCACATGAGTTGCCCAAGGCCACGTGGCCAGGAAGACCCAGATATCCCAGATCCAACTGGCTCCATTTGCTGTTCCCTTCGGAAAGATCTCACCTTCTCCAGGATCAACACTTCCAGTGATTACAACTTTCCCTACAGGACCCTGGTCTCCAGTCTCCTTCCCCACCCTGCGCTTTCTCTGACCTACCCTGCCCAGCCTCTCTCCTTTCTGCATTTGGCCACCAGCCCAGCTTGAGAGCATCTGGAAAACATTGATTTGCATCAGACATCACAGTTTTCAAGCGACCACCTCATGTTGTCCTTGCAACAACCCTGGTGGGCAGGCCGGGCAGGGAGCATCGTTTTAAGCATCATTTCAAGGCTGAAGATATTGAAGCTCAGAGAGGCTGGGGACTTGCCTCAGGTCATTGGGCCCTGGAGTGGCAGAGCTAAGGGAGGAGCTGGAGTTCCTGGCTCCTGACAGTGGTGCGCCTTTCCCTCTGTCTGTCAAATCCTCCTAAAGGCTCCAGCTAATTCCCTGCTGTTCAAGTCCCAGCCAGTGAGAACTGCCATTGATTTAACGCTCATTTAAGGAAATGTGATATAAATCCTGCGTAGGTGGTCAGTAGCATGTACACATTTTGTTTCCCTTAATATTGCTTTAATTGAGTATCATTTGGGTAAGTACTTTGATTAGCAAATGTTTATGCTTCGTGAATTTAACAAAGTTAGACTTTTCCAGTAACTGGAAAATACTGAGTGATGCAATTATTTTGATTTTCGTGATAAACCCAATGGAAACCCAGGGTCCCTTGTCAGGGTTCAGTGTACCACACTGAACCCAGCCGGGGAAGCCTGCGTCACTAGCATTCCCGGTGACAGTGAACAAATTCCTTCCACTCTCTGGGCCCCAGCAACTGCTCTGGGAAATGAGGGAGTTGGACTAGATAATTCCTAAGGGTATTTACAGCTTGAGGTTTTGATGATCCCGAGGCCAAGGTTCCTAGGAGCAGAGAGATTCTCTCCCAGCCTGCGATACTGTGCCTCTGCCCTGAGTCCCAGTGGACAAGGAGGGTTGGCCAGTGTCCAGGGGCCACATTGGGAACAGAGCCCTTTGTGCCCCAGCCTTAGCCTAACTACCTTTGTTTGCTCTCTGCCGTCATGGGGGAGGCTGCTCTTCCCCAGCCCAGAGTGTTGCCAGAAGTGGCTGGGCCTCCTCTCCTTGGCAATGCAGAGATCACATGGGAGCAACAAGTCAGCCCTGTTCAAGAGGGGGAGCTGTGGTCTCAGGACTGCAATCAAGGGCAAACAGCAGCTCCATCACTTCACCTAAATATCTGTTGCCTAAAACCAGTTTGCTTAACAATCAATTTGCCTATTAATCCATCCGTTGCCTCACTTTTTTTTCTTCTTGACATTGTAAAGATGATCTTTTCCTTAATTTAAAAATGGAAGCTTAAAACTTAATTTTATATTTCCAATAAGATTCATTTTGATGTGCATAGGATTGTCTTATATGCTTGGGGGTGTCTTGTAAACTCAAACGTGCTCAGGCCTTAGCATCTTGGGAACACAAGTAAAGTTCCAGTGACAGTAATGTCCAAGTCTTGCCGATCTTCAGCCTCAACCTGGATAACCGGAGGACCTTGGCAGCCCTTCCCCCAGCTGTTTCAACTTGTCCGCAGGGTTGCCTCACCTGTGCTCTGTTACGCATCACTTTCAGCCTTTCCCCCAGGCTTCCCCTCACATTCTCCTTCCACGTAGTTCCTTTGAAGGACACGTGTTCCCCTAAAGTGTGGCTAAAACCACACTCGGCGTCTGGTACAGAAAGGGAGGTGGCTCATCCCAGCTCCAGGGTGGGCTCTGTGCGAGACGAGAGCCTTCCAGTTTTTTATGAACGTGGTCTGTTAACTTTTATTCTGCACCTTCCCTTCAGGATCCATCTCTCAGGTCTGCAGAGGACAGAAACCACGTCCTATCCCACCATTTCTCATCTTTGCATACTCCCTCCAAAACCACCCCTCCCTTCAACCAAAAATGAATTCCTTGTGCCAGTAGAATCCAGCAACTGGATTGAAAAGGCATTGAAAGCCCATTGGTTCCACAAACTCCAATCTTCGAACATCAGTATGATTTGCTGTTGTGCTGAACCCCTATTGACTTCAATAGGGATGACACCATGTTCGAGAGGCTGAAGAAGAGACAGGGAGCCAGCCAATGAGACACAGTGTTTATTAAAGGGACTTACATACAGGGTGGTCCCGTGCCAATGGTGGCAGGGTGGACAAGAGAACCATTACTGCTTGTAAAAAGCATGTCATTTACACAGCATTTTTCTCTGAGCATCCTCCCACCAACAGCCTCCACCTGACAACTTCATTTAACCCAGAACAAAGGGCTTCAGTCCCCTGTATGGTCTGTGTTCCATGGGATGGGCTGGGGGTTCAGATATTCCTCATAGATAAGAAATTAATCTACAGGTTGGCCACTCCCAGATTCCTTAGCTTGGAGCTTTGAACACATATTCCTCGTGGACCATAAGGCCATTCTCAGGATATGCTTAAGTCATTGCTGTCAGGAGCATCTACCACACATTTGCATACTTTATTTTTAAAAGATTGTATATCTTAATTGATATAAGAAGAGTTGTAAGACAAATCATTACAAAAATAAATATTTCAATCCCCCCACCTCCAAAAGATAGCACAAAGAGAACAGGACATCTAAACAGGTTCAAAAACTTACAAATGGGCTGAATATTAGGCCAACTGCCCATTACAGAAATCCACCAATGGAAGAAATGGCTTTAGGTGAAGTTGTTTTAACAGTGAGATCTGTTAAAGCAGAGAGCCTATCTACAGTGGAATGTGGATCCTTGGCACCTAGCTCAGTACCTGGAGCATTATAGAAACTCAGAAAATGTGTACTGCATCAAAGAATGCATGCATGAATGAGGTAAGCTCAGTGACTTCTATCTCAGCTTTGACGATATCCAAGCAGAATCTGGGCAGAAATCTCTATTTACAGGTAGGGATATTAGCAACTTCTTAGGACATTAACAAAATTCATTTTCATTTGGAAACTAATCTGGGGCCAGGCAGCTTTTGAGAGGATAGGTCAGGAAGGCAACAGAGAGAGAAGGTGCCCAAGGCCTTGTGAGTCACACTCACAAGTCAGACTTTCCCTCTGGGGAAGGCCACAGGGACAAAGGGGTAGGAGCAGGTTAGTGTTAGGTCTGCCCACCTCGATTTCTTTTGCTCATAGCTCAGCTGCAGGAGAAAGGATGGACGGATTTCTAGGTCACCAAAATAATTATCCAGAAGAACAAAAGGGGGTTGAAGTGACCCTTGTGAGACTAAGGCATACTAAGTTTGTTTAGTCATTAATTCCACAAATATTTACTAAGCACCATTATGTGTTCAGCTCTGGGCAATAATAGAAAATAAGACGCAGTTCCCTTCTCAAGGAACTCATAATTTAGACATAAGTTAATAGAAAATCAGAATGTGCTGTGGTAATTAGAAGTACTAGATGCTTTGAGGCTATAAGCACCTAAAGTAGCCCTGCAGGAGGAGAAGGGCCCCACGGTCTGAGCTCAGTTCTGAAGGATGAGGAAGGGGAAGTCTGGGGAATGGGGAAGTGGGTGTGGGTGGCGGGTGGGGGAAGAATGATTCAGGAAGAGGGAACTGCGAATGAATGGATTGGAGGAGAGAAGGAACAGTCTGGAATTCAATTCACAGCTCCTTCAGCTGTGATGGGATCCTGGGAAGCGAGGGCGCCACCACTCGGCCTCACTGCTGGGGATGAAGGGTCCATCTGCCACTTTGGGCTAAAAAGACACAGCTGCCCCAGGAGGCAGGGTAGAACCAGAGAGTGCCCTGGGACATTGGGGTGGCCCTTCTGGAAAGTCACCATCAGAAGCCCTGGAAAGCCACACCGCCTCCTCTCCTGGCAAAGTGTGGTGTCGTCTTAGTCCAGGAAAGTGGGGCAGAGGATTGAGGAAGTTCTAGGGATCTGTTGCAAGAGGAGACAGCATCCAACTCTAAGAGGCAACAGAGGTAAGAGCAAGTTGGTAGGGTTAGCTGGCAGAGACTTGGGTTGGTGAGATCCACTGTGAGGAGGGAGCTGTGAAAGATGCCCAGCCTGCTTGGAACATGGGCCCCATAGTAGCCAAAAGACTGGAAAATATGGTGGTAAAACAAGCCAGACAAGTCAGACAGGCTGATTTAATTCCTCCCCATTCCAATGTTAGAACTTCATTACTACCAACCAGGAAGACTGGCTGGCAGGTACCCCAGGGATAAGCCTGGAATCTTCAGATTTTGGGGATGTCATCTTAGAGCTCTCAGTAGCAAAAGGAGGGGAATTCGGGGCACAGAGTCTTTATAGATCTCTTCTGTTTGAATAATACATTAAGAGTCTACAACTTTATGCCTGTCACTGCATAGACACTCACCCCAGACCTGCGAGGTCTGCTGGGTAGGAGTATGGTATCATCCCTAGCTGATAGATAAAAATGGTAAGGTTCAGAGGGGTCACCCAGCTATGGGAGGAAAAACCAGGACTCAAATGCTATGGCTTGCTTCTCATGATCCTTGCCATCTCCTATGCTTTATCACCTATGCGCTGCCATGCTGCAGATTTCAAGGTTTGCAAAAGTTTAGAAACCATTCATTCTAAATGTGATCCCATGGGAAGGTGCTCATCATATATTGCCATGTGAAAAAGGCAGGCTGCAAACTGAATTGCAATACTATTGCGTTTTTGTGAAAGAAAAGTACGCCCATACACACTCTTCACATGACCATTGGACAACTTTTGAATGAACAAACATCAAAATGATGGCTATGGTTGTTTCTGGAAGATGGAATTTCCAGGAAATTTAAAAAAATTATTCCTTACTGGCATTTTCTTTTTTTATTCTTTCTCTTTCTTTCTTTCTCTCTCTCTCTCTTGCTTTCTCTCTCTCTCTCTCTCTTTCTTTTTTAGATGGAGTCTCACTGTGTCGCCAGGCTGGAGTGCTGTGGCGCAATCTCGGCTCACTGCAACCTCCGACTCCCTGGTTCAAGCGATTCTCCTGCCTCCCTGAGTAGCTGGAATTACAGGCATGCATCACCACACCCAACTAATTTTTGTATTTTTTAGTAGAGACAGGGTTTCACCATGTTGGCCAGGATGGTCTCGATCTCCTGACCTCGTGATCTGCCTGCCTTGGCCTGCCAAAGTGCTAGGACTACAGGTGTGAGCCACAGCGCCTGGCCCCTTACCTGTATTTTCAATGAATTAATATAAATTACTTTAATTAATAATTATATATTGACATAAATTACTGCTTTATAATTAATATATTAATTGTTATTAATGTGTTATTTCTTTTTCTGTATATGTTTTATTTTTTATTGACATAGTAGCTGTACAAATTTATGGGGTAGAGGTGATATTTCGATACATGTACACAATGTTTAATGATGAAATCAGGGTAATCAGGATATCTATCACCTCAAACATTTATCTTTTCTTGGGTTGGGAATATTCCAATTCTCGTAGCTATTTAGAAATATGCAATAAATCATTGTTAACTATGGTCTCCCTATTGTACTGTCAAAATTAGAAATTACTCCCTCTAACTGTATTTTTGTAGCCATCAACAAACCTCTTCTCATCCCCTTCTTCCCCTACCCTTCCCAGCCTCTGGTAACCACCATTCTACTCTCTACCTCCTTGAAATCCACTTTATTAGCTCCCACACATGAGTGAGAACATAAGATATTTGTCTTTCTGTGCCTGGCTGCTTTCACTTAACATAATGTTCTCCAGCTCCATCCACATTGCTGCAAATGACAGGATTTCATACTTTTTTATGGCTGAATAGTATCTCATTGTATATTTAAACCACATTTTTTTAATTCATTCATCCATTGATGGACACTTAGGTTGATTCCATATCTTGGCTATTGTGAATAGTGCTGCAATAAACATGGGCATGCAGATATGACTTCAACATACTGATTTCTTTTCTTTCAGATATATACCCAGCAGTGGGATTGCTATATCATATGGTAGTTCTATTTTTAGTTTTTTGAGGAACCAAATTACTTCTTAATAAGGAGGATAGTGAAGAGCTGGGGAGTGGAGGAGATTTCACAGCTTATAGTGACAGCTTCTGAAGAGAAACACTATCCATGAGGGCCAATGTGTTCTAGAAAAAGAAATCGTATTCAGAAACTGGCCAATAAGCTCATGTCAAAGTGTATCAGAGTGTCTGCACAGGGTCTGTCTGAGAACTCAGCCTTTAAAGGACAGGGAGGGGACATCTACATGGAGACAGACCAGCTGCCCAGGGATAAGGAATGAGACCCTCTGCCTGCACCCTTTCCCCTCTGGCCTTTCTTGTCCTTGGATGAGCCCCTCGCCTCTGGTCTGCCCAGTCTCGTTTCCGGCCATAGATAAAACATAGTCCATTATTTTAATCCCTTACTCATTACTCCCCAGGATTCTTGTTTTTGCAGAATACTGTCCAAGACAACATACTGCCCATCTCTCCAGCCCGTCTCAACTTCACCTGGCACATATACCAGTGCTCTATACGTCAAGTGTACCAGACTTCTGAGAGCTTCTGAACATCGCAGACTTTCTCCCAGTCTGGGCCTGTGACTATGTGTGTTTGTCATCTTTCCTAGAATGTTCAAGGGTGAGCTCAAACATCACCTCTTACAGGAAGTCTTCCCAGTTGGATGAACTCCCAACTCCAGTCTCAGTAGAATTATGTGAATTATGTTTCTCTCTATTTCTGCCATCATTGATCACATACGCCTCCACTGGCCCTTTCATACAGAATTCTTTTGATTCATGTGCAACTCATATCCCCCACTAGGCTATGAGCACTTGAGAGCAGGGAGCATACCTTGAGACAAACTAGAGATGTTCTGCAGAGGAAAAGTTAAGAGCACAGACTTTAAAGCCATATTCATGGGTTGAAACCTTAACTCTGTCTACCACTATCAAATTCTGCAACTCTGGGTAAATTACTTAAATCTTCTTAATCTCAATTTGTCCATCTGTAAAATGGGTTACTGCTAGTACCTACTTTAGAAGGCTGTAAAGGAAAATAGGTTAATGCATATATCTCCCTATCAGAGTATCTGATACTCAATGAATGGCAGGTGGTATTATTATCGTTCATAATAAACAGTAGTAGTAGTAGTAGCAGCAGCAGCAGCAGCAGCAGCAGTCAGCTGAGAATCCCCAGCACAGGGGCTTCCAGGCACTCCATGAATGTTTACTAAATGGAAGGGTGGAATAATGAGGTCCCTCACTGTCTTCCTCTCTCCCTTCCCGCCCAGAAAGCAGACAGAGGCAGCAACTGGTTTGGGGGCATTACTCCATCTCTCAGGCTCAGCCTCAGGCATTCTTTATGATCTCAAGACCATACTCCTTGAAGTTCAATCTCTAGGACTCACGAAGTTGAAGAGATATACAGACCAGCATTTCATGTCCTCCTTTGATCTCCATGAATGAATGTTTGGTTGGAGAGACAGTGGAGAGCTACCTCTGGGGTAGATCCTTGAGATCCTCCTCTACCCTCTGCACACCTCTTGAGGCTCCTAACAACCCCCCTGCAAATAGCCATGAGGTGGAAGCCAACAGAGAAAGCCTTATCTGAGTGGCAAACTCTTGGCCAAATTATTCGTGGTTCAGACTCAAGGGGCAGCAGCTGAAACTCAAAAGGGCGGCTGAAGTTGTGACAAAGTCCAAGAGCCTGGAAAGGCCTGGGGGGTCCTGATTGTCTGTCATGGTGGGGAGCAAAGAGCATAGGCTCTGAATTCAGGAAGACCTGGGTTCAAGTCCTATCTCTGCTATTATCTGGCTATGAAACTTTGAGCAGATCCTTAAGCTTGTCTAGCCTCAGTTTCCCATTTTCTCTGTGAAGACTGATTGAAATGCCAGAAATAATGTCTGATTGACTCATAATAGCTGCTCAATGGCTATCACTTTCTTCTTCTTAGGCCCGATCTCACTCAAGCCCCATAGGGGAAGTGAATGTCTTTCCAACTCCTACCATCCCAGAATCTTTCTAGGGAAGGTAAAGGAGGTTGTATTTGAGCCTGATCTGAAAAAATGAATACAGTTTGGAAGTACAGAGAGAAGAGAAGGACATTTGACACAGAAAGACTTTAATGAACATAGCCCCAGAAGCGAGAATTCATGTTACCTATGGTAGGGGAAAAATGAATCAATTACATTCTGGCCGTATTTGGTCAGGTAGTTTAGATAGAGCTTTGTTTTTCTTTTTTCTTTTCTTTTCCCTTTCCTGTTTGCTTGTTCATTTTTTAACTGTCTGCGAGAGGTTAAAGCAATCTGAATTAAGTTAGTTAAATTGACTTTTATTATTGAATTATAATCATTTGTGCAATTATAAAACCAGGTGTTCCTGATTGAGATCAATTATTCCTTCACCTGATCACTATAGAGCTAATAAGGACTTAGAATTGCTGTTCAAGTATACTTCCAGCCGCGCTGAAGCCTTCTGGAAAGGCATTTATTAAGCCAAAGAGTGGTGGAAAAAAATCCCGGGGAGAACAAGGACAGAGATTAAAATCCTTTAGGAAAAGGCCTAGAAAGGCTGATTTGATCATGAAGTAGCCTTGATGGGTAGCTGGCTGTTGACAAGGGATCTTTGAGGTATTCCTACAGGAACTTTGATCGGGGTGGGGAGGGCACGCGGGTGGAGCAGGGAACGAGGATGACAAAATAAGCATTTCTAGAGAACAGCCAGTCAGAAACCCATTTTCTGCTGTGTTCCTCTACTGAGGTAGAGTTGCCCTTTTCTCCTTGTGAACATTTCAGTTCTGACTCCAAAGAAATGATGTGGAGAAGCCTTGGTATCCTCTTCCCCTGTGTGAGGAGCATGAAGTTCCAGATTCTCAAAGTTCTAGGTTCTTCCCATTTGTCCGAAAAGACCTCTGTGAGGAAGACAGCATAATAGTTATTATTTCCATTTTACAGGTGGGGACCCAGAGACTTGATCAGTAGACTTGTCTATAGTCACATAATTAACAACCAAGATGGGCTTGGACGGAGCCCTTCAGACAGCAAGATCATTTCCTCACACCTTGGTGCCCCATGTCCCATTCTAGAGGCAAGTCAGGGGAGTGGATCATCTCTGCAGTGGTTTACAAGTCTTGAATTAACAAAGTAGCTCAAAAACATGCCCTCTGCAGGCCAGGCATGGTGGTTCACGCCTGTAATCCCAGCACTTTGGGAGGTGGACACGGTTGGATCACGAGGTCAGGAGTTCAAGACCAGCCTGGCCAAAATGGTGAGACCATGTGTCTGCTAAAAATACAAAAATTAGCGGGGCATGGTGGTGGGCGCCTGTAATTTCAGCTACTGTGGAGGCTGAGGCAGAGAATTGCTTAAACCTGGGAGGCGGAGGTTGCAGTGAGCCAAGATCGCACCACGGCCTTCAAGCCTGAGCGACAGAGTGAGATTCTGTCTCCAAAAAAAAAAAAAAACAACAAAAAAACCAAAAAGAAACTAAAGAAAACACGCACTATGCTTGGGCCCTCCCCTAGATCAGTTAAGTAAAAGTCCTTGGAGCTGGGTCTGGATACCACAGTATTTTAAAAGGACCCTACGTAATTCTAATGTGAGGCAGGGCTGTGAACCACTGATTTAATGGGTGGGTGGCTTGTTAGGTAAATGGAGCCAAGATGGCCTTGGAGAATTCAGGAGTTGTGTGACACCCTTTGGATGGCAAATGCCGGGTATTTAATTCAGCTACATTAGCTTGGTTATTTGCAGAGGGATTTATTAGGAGACTAATTTCACCAAGAGGTGTGTAGGGGATAGAGTGGAATCTCAAGGACAAATTTCAAGGAGTTTTCTACTCCAGTAGTAGAAAACCACTTGATCTTGCCTGCCCCATATCCACAGCCCTCATCCCATGTTCTCTCTTTGTAGCCACTTCATTCATTCCTCATGCTATTTCTTCCATAGTACAAGGGACCTGCTCACCAAAGCTCCAGAGATCTCCACTGTTGGAGAAGATCTGAGACTTCTTCTTCATCTCATTCTTGACGAGGTACCTATTCCAGGCCAATCACTTTGGTCACATGTGACTAAGATTGTGGCAGCCCCACTCAAACTACAAGGCTAGAGTGAGGGAAGGGATCATTTTACAGAAAGGGGGGGCTGTTCTACCAAGACAAACAATAGAACCCTCATGGGATAGCCATTGATATAGTTGGATGTTTGTTCCCTGCAAATCTCATGTTGAAATGTAATCCCCGTTGTTGGAGGTGGGGCCTGGTGAGGTATTTGCGTGAAGACAGTGGATCCTTCATGAATGTCTTGGTGCTGTCCTCACAGTAATGAGTGAGTTCTCACTCTGAGTTCATGCAAGATCTAGTTGTTTAAAAGACTGTGGCACCTTTCCCTCTCTCTCTTGCTCCCACGCTCACCATCTGATATGCCTTATCCTCCTTCACCTTCTGCCATGATTGGAAATTTCCGGAAGCTCTCACCAGAAGCAGATGCTGGTGCCATGCTTCCTGTACAGCCTGCAGAACTATGAGCCCCAATAAACCACTTTTCCTTATAAATTACCCAGTCTCTGGAATTCTTTTATAACAATGCAAGAATGGCCGAATGCAACCACCATCTGTGGCCGCCACCTAGGATATCAGCAGCTGGACCACTCTGCAGAAATGCTTCAGTAGTTGCCCCAACCAAGGAGAGTTAAAGTCCTGCTGGTCTAAAACCTCATACCACCAAGGAATAAAAGTCTACATCTTTGAAAGCAGCACAATTTTGGCCCAATCATTTCATGAATGCTGGGCAGCTGGACCACAGGCAGAGGAGCTAGGTGCTGAGGCAGCTGGACACCATGTCTGTCCTCCAGTCTGCCAAAGACTCACAGGGCCTTGGATTTGGAGTGGGACTCTATATTAGTCAAAGATCTTTGAGTTGCAAGTGACAGAAACCTGACTCAAATTGATGTACCTGCATAAGAAAAGGAATCTATTGGCTCACAAGACTGTAAAATTCGAAGTATTTGCTTTCAGGGGTGGCTGCATTCAGAGCCCAGACAATGTCCCACAGGCTCAGTCTTATCCCTTGCCTCTCTCAGTTCTACTTGCTCCTGTGTGGGCTCCGTTCTCAGGTAAGTTCTCTGTTTTCAAAGACAAGATGGTCACCAGCTTCAGATACCCCTGCAGAAAGTCAGCATCTTTTTTTTTTCCCCAATGGAATTAACAAAAGTCCAGAGTCTCATGCCATTGAAATAACATGGGTACCAGACCTGAATCTATACCTGTGGCCAGGAGGTGATATTGCATGAACTGAGAGTAGGGGAAGGAAAATTGTAGCGTGGATGGGGAATGGGCAGGATGGTACAACAGATGGCCTTTAAAGATGCCAAAGTCATCTAGTGTGACAGGCCCCAACCCACATGCCAAAATGTGGTATTCTGTGATGCCTTCCCCAACCAATAGCCTGACAATGGTTAGCAGTTTCTTCCGTCCACCTCTGATTTTGTATGCACAAAATACCCAAAAGTCACTCCTGGTGTGAACCTGCTCAAACACTGAGTATGACTCTGTTATCTTGGTACCCTTACAACCTAGCGTGGAATTTTGACAGAAAAAATTCTTAGAGTTGTGTTGAACCACAGGACTTCCAAGAACCACCAAGTTAAGTAGGAAAGGGATCACAGAGGCTGGTAGGATGAGCTCTAAAGCTGGGCCAGATCTCTGGTGTCAAGTTCCAGATCTGCTCCTGAGTCACCGTGCCCCTGAGACAAACGACTTCTCAGATCTTGGCTTTGTCCACAGGATCTTCCCCAACTACCTGTCAGGATTACTCAGAGGTTTGTATTAAAAGACATGTGAAGCAAGTTATTAAAAGCAAGTTATAATTGTCAAGTAATAGCATTATGTTTCTCACTGGTAGAATAACCAAAAGCTATGTGCAGAAAATACAGCCTTATGAAAAACAGTTTAAAGGTGGAAAAGACATGCAATGATCGGACAGCCATACAGCATGGAAACAAAGTCTGGGGAAGAATGATTTTAATATCAAATGTGTGCTCTGAAGAAAACAGTAGAGAAGGGGATGTAGGAGAGTAGAAGTGTGCTAGAAGTCCATAGAGCAAAACCAAGGAAGATGGCCTTGTTGGAGAGGAACCCCCAGCACAGTTGGCTGCTGAGCTGTTACCTAGAGAAGGCTCTGGGTGTGGTCCTTCCGGGCCTGGTCAGGAAGGGAAGGTCCTGGCCATTCTTATCCCTTTCTAGTCTGCACAACGAGGGCCTAGAAGAGTCTTGCAGACAGATCACAACCAGATCCAATTTTGTCTGCTGACACTACGGCTGCTCCCTTCCTTGACACTGAAGGCCGTCTGGCTTTCCTCACTGTCATCTTGGGCTGTAAGTAACCCTCTTAAATCACCATTGGACAAGGAAAAGCTAGCAGCCTGCTTTGCAGCTCTCATTCTATCCAAGCCATTAGTATGTTTAACAGCTCTGGCCCCATGCTGATTTCTGACATGCGGTAATTAATTCCTTTCCACTCAGAGATGTAGCCATTCACAGGTCTTGATTCAAAAATGTTCCTGTTCTGTTCTGTTTGAAAAATACTTAAAATGTTAAGTAGAAAAACCATTTGGCTTTTTGTGAAGGCCCACTGGTCTGTATCCCACCCTTACATGAAACTAAATTCCAGATGTATTAATAATTTAAATATAAAATATGAAACCATTTAAATACTGTAAGGGGAACATTTAAACGACATTTATATAATGTTGTATGGGAAAGGTCTTCCCAAGCATGTCATCAAAGGCAGAAACCATAAAAATCAAAGTTTATGAATTTATTCATATCGAAACTGTAAACCTCTGTATGGCCTAGATTAATAAAATATAATTGGATTAAATTAAAAGGAAATGAAAAATTTGGGATTCTATTTACAATGTACAAGGGCTGCTAGCTATGATGATAATCATGATGATGATAATAATATTGGTTAACATTGATTTCTATGTACCAGTGTTACTATATGAAGAATACTAACAATTTAATTCACAAAAGAAAAAAATCAATTGGTAAATAAACATAGAAGAACATATTCTATTTGACTTATAACTGTAGAAAAGCTAATTAAAACAATAATAAAATGCTACTTATGAAATTAGCCAGTACAATAAAAACATTAGTACCCAAATCTTGGTTGGAGTGTAGGGAAATATTCCTGTTCACACATGGCTGTTGGGAGTCTAAATTAGTACAAACTTTTTGGAGGGGAAATTTATCAAAAGCAGAAGTACGAATTCATTTCCACATTTAGGAATTTATTTTGGAGAAATAATTAAGGATGTACACAAAGATACAGCTGTAAGATGCTATTTTAATAGTGAAGATTGGAATTAATTCAAATGTTTGACAATAGAAGATTTGTAAGGAAGTTGTCATATATCCATATAGAAACATACTGTGCAAACATTAAGAATTATGTTGTAGCTGTATATTTATTAACATGGAAAAGGGTTCATAATCTACTGTTAATAAATAAAGGCAGACTAAAATGTATGCTCAGCATATAAAATCTCATGTTTTACAAAATTTCACAGAAAAAAATACCTAGAGAAAACATACCAAATGTTAACAAGCATTAGCAACACGTTTTTTTCTTGTTGGTAAAATTAGAAGAGATGTCAATTTGCTTTTGTTTACAGGTATTTTCTATTTTTCCTATAAGCAATGAATATTACCATATAATAGCCATAACAAAAGTGATTACTCATGATTCATGTAAGGAGTAAATGATGTAACAGAAAGTGGTTTAAGAATGCCCCTTGAATGGTAACTGTGATTTCCAAAGAGAGCCCCAGGAAGGAGAAGATGATCAGATATGTTGGAAAGGATGAACCTAAGAAAAAGTGTAACTTGAATAAACTGACTGCATGCAAAGAAATTTGGGCTGGGGATTCTGAAGAGTGAGCATGTACAGAAAATACGGCCATAGGCCCCCCCATTTGGAGAGTTTGATAGAGTAGAACAAGGTGAGAACATAAATAGAACCAAGAAAGACAGAGGGTCAAAAGTTGATGGTTTTTAATTTTATTTTTGAATATTATAAAGTTCTGAGAATAACAGTGAAGAGAGTTTTTGCAAACTCATGCAGATGTCTGCAAATGATCAATTTGAACTACATGTTACAAAACTTCTCCTGGATCCATGGTATGTGATATGTCCCCCAGATTGGCTCCCTGTGTTTCATCTGGAGCTTCTATGGATGATCCCTATCTCTCTGCAAGTTTACATAGCCATGGTAACTGTTAGCTACCCTGGGGCAGCGAGCAATGCAACAGGCTTGAGCAGGATTCTCAAGCCCACACCTGGAGAAGTCAAGCTAGACGTGATCTGAGGGCCCTGGTCAATTGGAGGATGTCTTGTTCTTAGATAAAATATCTTACAGCATTTATACCATAAGGAGACTTGAAGATGACCAGGCTAACTGTTAGCCAGGGCTAGACTCCCCTCTTCAACTAGTCTGATACTCAGTTGTCTAGCCTTGTTCATGTGCCTTCAATGACAGGGAACTCACTACTCCAATGTACTAAACACTTCGTGTCTAGAATTTCTTTTTCAAATCCATTACAATTTTTTTAATAGATTCCTATTCACTGAAGAGAACTTCGAGTTTTTACTTTTTATATTCCCTTTCACACATAGCTATTGCGAATATAATTTATTAATTGAGAGACTGCACCTGATAATTCCAATCTCCAAAGACCCTGTACATCTGTTTCTGTTGTCTGTTGTTTTTGCTGACTTTCTTGCCTGCTTTTCTTCTGTGCTTTGTTATCTCTTGTATTGACCAGAAATTGCATTAGAGAGATTACTTCCAGCAGTAATTTGAGACCTGTAATGAAAGTGAGTTCCTCACAAATGGATTTGGGCTTGCTTCTACGTGGGATCTTGTTAAAGTACAGATTCTGATACAATTGGTCTGGAATGGTGCCCAAGAATTTATGTTGCAGATGAGCTCTCTGGTGATGCTGATGTTGGGGATCTGTGGGTCACACTTTGAGTAGTAAGGGACCAGAAAAAAACCCCAGAAGACTGGAACCAGGCTGCGATTCTATGAGGGCTGTGCCATTTCTGGTTCTCTCTCATCCAGGGAGTGAAGTCTCTGGGATTCTAGCTTCTTGTGGGAAGGGTTTTCTGGGAGTTGCCTCTCTGCTGTGGGCCTAGGCTTTGATTTTATTTCTGTTCCCCTCATTTCTCAAGGCTGCCAGAAAAAATATTTCTGATTTTGAGAAATCGGCACATGTGTGCTCAGAGCAATAAACTTTCTGTGTTTGCTTACTTTCATTTCTAAGTTTTCATTTTCCCTTTATTTTTGATTTGGTATTTCTAACATTTCTTTTGTCATCTCTTCAATGCTTTTAAGAAGATTTTTTTTAAAATGTGTATTTTCTGTTGCTTCTGGCAGGAGGATTGATCTAAATAACCTACTTCGCTGTTCCTAGAAAAAAGATCTATGCTAAGCACTTCATACTCATTAACTCATTTAAGATTCTCAAAATAATAATATTCAAAGAACCTTCTAGCATTCTCTCTTTCTTCTAGGTAAGTCTTTGCATACATCTATAATAGTGATTATTTGTTTAGAGACATTTACAGGATTCACTCCTGTCATTGATGCTTGTTCTTCCTTTAAGGCTCCACTCAGCCTCTGTCATTCTAAAGATCTTTCCTTGATGTTCTGCCTTGGCTGGGTTCTCCCCTTTGGCAGCCTTCTTGTGACCCAGAATTTCAGAATGGAGCAGCTAAAAACAACCATAAAGTTTCCCTTCTCGTTCTACAAATGAAGCGTTGAAGCCCAGGGAAGAGAAGCAACCTGCCCAGGGTCACACAAAGAATTATTGCTGCACCTGAGACTAGAACCCAGCTCCTCCTTACCCAGCCTGACAGCATTTCCAGGTCACATGCGAATCCTTCGTTATGTTGAGCCAAGCTTGCTTCTCTGCAACTTTCATGTAGTAATTAATCAAGAAATGGCAAGATGTGTGTCTTCTAAATCTGGGAAAAACACCAAAAGAGCTTGGTATATTTTAATGTAATTTATATCTGCCTAGTTCTGAGGATAAAGGTCTCCATCCCCAAACAGCTGAAGGGGGAGGATGCAGTCAACAGACACTCCTGAAGGAAGTAACAGTTCACAGGGTTTTATTTTAATTGTCCTCTTCAATTTAATCTCTATCTGTGAGACCTCTGAAATCGAAGGAGCCCCCAAATGCCATAGAATACACCCACTGTCCTCCTGGAAGTCTTCCAGTAAAAACAGCTTCTAATTAAATAAATGAGCTCTGCTGTGTTAACTTCACATAGCAGAGTAAGACTTCCAATGACAAGCTTGTTTGACTGTACTGTCAGTTTATTACTTGTTAAATAATCATTGAGTCTTGCTGTTCCTATCCATCTTACAACCTTTCACTAACTGAACATAGAAGAATTGTAAAATGAATAAACAAACAAACAAACAAACAAATCATAATAAGAAAAAATAATGGCAATGCTTAGGGAAACACGTCTGAAACCCATTAAGAAAGGAAGCAAAATGACTAATTCAGAAACTGGGTAGTAACTCATTCAGTTACTAGGTTATAACTCATTCAATATAATTTCTCAAACTCTTAAACTCCTGGCCCCAAACATTTCCCTGACCATGTGTCCTCTTGAGTCCCAACAAACCCCTGCAGATACACACACACACACACACACACACACACACTACCCCACCCACTCTTGTCTCCTCAAAGGTTCCCAGGCACACTCCTGTTCCTCTGTCCTCGGAGCACGCTATTTCCTAGAATGCAACACCATATGCTTTTTTTCACCTGTCAAAATCCTTTTCAGCCTTCAGGTCCCAACACCAACTTCCCTGAAGATTTCTCAGGGTGAAGCTGCTACCCCTACCTGTGGGAATTCCCCTTCAGAAAGGCTAGGGAGCTCCATCCTCTCTGGAAGGGACTCTGAGGTTCTTCACCTTGACCAAGAGATTTTGATTCACTAGACTCGAAATCAGCCATGGAGTTTTGTAATATACAAGTAATTGGTCCCCACTGCCCAAAATTCTGATTTAGCAAGTTGGATATAAGACCCAGACTTTGATATTAAGGAAAAAATCCACAGGTGGTTCTGAGCCACAGTTCAGAGCCATAGTTCTGAGTAGCAAGAGATATTCCAGGTCAGCTTGCTGAAGTCGAGCTGTGTTCTTGGTACCTGGTAAGACACATTTCTCTCCACTGGCCATGCCCTTAAGTTCTGAGGGTGAGTGTAACTGAGAGCCTAAAAAATATTTTTGGGAGGCCAGGCACATGGTTCATGCCTGTAATCCCAGAACTTTGGGAAGCTGAGGCAGGAGGATCACTTGAGCTCAGGAGTTTGAGACCAGCCTGGGCAACATAGCAAGACCCAGTCTCTACAAAATAAATTTTTAAAAATTAACTGGGCATGGTGGTGTACACCTGTAGTCCCAGCTACTCAGGAGGCTGAGGCAGGAGGATTGCTGGAGCCCAGGAGTTCAAGGCTGCAGAGAGCCATAATTGCTCCACTGCATTCCAGCCTGGGCAACAGAGAAGGACCTCGTCTCAAAAATAAATAAAAAGAGTTTTAGGAGGAGAATCCTTAAGGTCCCTTCCAAGTCCAACCTTCTGTTATCCTGATGAGATTTTCTGAGATGAAATTCAATGTCACTCCCCCAAAGCAGTGCCACTAACTACAGTGAGAGCAAGGAAAGGTAAAGATGTTTGTTTCAGGTATCAATAGAATTTGTTTAGAAGAGAAAGACTTCAGAATTGGTTAGTATAATCTCAGGTGGGGAAACTGAGGCTCAGAAAACTGGAGGAAGCTTCCTACATTTCTGGTTTTTCTGCTGCAGCCCCACTTGTGTCTTCAAACACCTTGTTCACACCCCCCTGCCACCAGGTCCCCACTGGGGATATTTGGAAATGAAGAGAAGGAGGGCTTGACCTGTGTCCCCAGTTTCTATCCAAGAAAAGAAACCATACCCTGGCCATCCAACCAAAATTTAGTTTTAAATGAAATCTAGCCTCATAAAAGACAGCCCCCAACACACACAAAATATCACACAATTTAACAAAACTCTCTATCACAATATTATCTGAATCACTGTAAAGCAGCTGGAGTTTTTTAAAAAAAAGATTAAAATGGAATTCTGAGGCATAATCCAGAGATAAAAGTCAAAAAAGCCAGTATGCAATGATTGAGTATGCACGACCACAACCCTTAATCTCTGCCATCCTCCGCAGTGTAAACAAATCTGCTGATTGTTGACGATATTGCTGAAAACATCACTAATCAAACCTTAAATACCAAATACATTTAAGCAAATAACACTCCAGTTACAGTCATTCTAGCTCATCTTGAAGGAAATCCAAATCGGAGACCAGTTTGAAAATGGCCAGAGCTATACTGTAGCTTCGTATTAATTGACCAACATCCTAGAGGCAGTGCTTTCTCTTAAGTACAGAAGGCCTGAAATACAAAAGGAAATAAGGAAGAAGTCCAGGAGGCAAACGCTAATGCAATTTCAAACTGGAATTACATCAGCAGCTTTAAACAGATGGCAGAATGGGAATAAATGTGTTAGCTCCTTTCTCTTACTTAGGCTTTCATTGTTTATATCATTAAAAATAAGGAGAGTTTAAAATAACATATATCGTCATGTAGCACCTCACAGAGCTATGCAAAACTAGTTTGAAGAAAAGACTGAATTTGGTCATACTCCTGCTTGTTTTGAAAACAACTGGGTGAATTTAATTAAGCAACCAGCTGGCTATTTACAAAAATTGTAAAGGCAACACTGATTATGACTGAGCTGGGTATAGAAAACTGGATAATCCAAATTTAGTTTCAGAACATTCTCCCGTTGATGAGAAGGCTTGGGTGGGTTATAGAATGTCAGCCTCCATCTTTCAGTGAAGTTAATTGATTATCTAGTCCAAGGATGGCAAATAAATGCCACGGATGTCACCACTCTCTGCTCCTAGATGTCAGCAACATCACTAACTCATTAAGGTAAGCTTCTATCTGAGATTTAACCTTAGAATTCTTCTGAGGATACCTCCACGCAGCCTTTTCATGACAGACTGGATATATGGAAACCTGTTTGCCCTCCCTAATCTAGTCCAACTCATTCATTTTTCAGAACAGGGCACTGTCACTTATAAAATATATTGCATTTCACCTTGTTCCTTCTTGAATCACTTGCTTTGCGGGAAGCCAGTGCCATGTTGTGACACTCAAACAGTCCCGAAGAAAAGTCCATGTATCATGGAACTGAGGCTTCTTGCCACCAACCGGCACTGATTTGTCATCCGTGTGGGTGAGCCACTTTGAAAGCAGATCTTCCAGCCCAAGACAAGCCTTCAGATGACAACAGCTCCAGCCGATATCTTGACAGTGACCCCATGAGAGAACTTGAACCAAAGCCACCCAGCTAGACTTCTCTGGAGTTCCTGATCCATAGACACTGGGGAAATCAATGTTTGTTGTTGTTTTAAACTACTAAGTTCTGGAGCAAGTTGTTTCAGAGCATTAGATTCCAGATACAGAAGGAAATGAGGGAATGGCTGTAAAGTGCTATTTCTTTGTCTATCTTAGGTATTATTTTCATATAAAAACCTGTTTTTTAGGTTACTGCATTTCTCCTTTATTTTGTATAAGTCACTTGACATCTCCCCTTGATTTCTCCTACAAGTGAAACGTAGCAGAATCAACCCAGCACGGGTAAGTTGTCACTAACAGAAGATGTGAAATCTCAAGTTCCAGGAATTAAATCTGGAGGGTTTGAACCCACCCTGTTTCCCCACCCCTGTATATAGGATTC
Source organism: Theropithecus gelada (assembly GCF_003255815.1). Lineage (NCBI taxonomy): Eukaryota > Metazoa > Chordata > Mammalia > Primates > Cercopithecidae > Theropithecus > Theropithecus gelada. The sequence goes on along the minus strand of NC_037683.1, from coordinate 41,597,734 downwards.
AGGATGGTGTGCTTCACAGTGACACCCCCGAGACCTCATTGCCTTATATTAGCATCCAGAATGGTCAGCTTCTCTCGTTAACATTTCACCCTGAGCCTTCTGAATCCCCTTGAAGACTTTTACATACACTAATTGAAGGCTTTACTTTAGAAGAGAAAAGATAATCAGCATTTTTTTTAACCTGCTTTCATATTACCAGAAAAGCATTATGGATCATAGCTTACCAGTATTTTACACAATTAATCATATTGAACAAAATGATATGCCTCATATTTCTTGTTTATCTGTGCTTTTCTTCAAAACCAGAGATGGAGATATAATTCTTTGTTAAGGGTGAACTTTTTATAAAATTAATTGCTTTGCCAGAAATTTAGACTTTAAAAAAATTTGTTTTAAGGACTTACAAATTTTTCAAATTCTGTCATCTTTGGGTCAGAATGAGTTTTTTGAAAAATCACATTGGGATCCCAAATATTTGCAGGTTATTTAAATCATAATGCTTTCCATATTTGTCTCTTGTATATGCTTTTATTCAAATACTTTAATGTTGAATTGGTTGGATTTGTTGGGTCTCTTACCTAAATAAATTATCCTATGGCATGAAAACATTTTCTAGGTTATATAATACTTAGGAAATTGTCCTAAGGCTAAGAAGTCAGTCCTGTTACAGTATAAAAATATTTTTGTATCCTTATCATGTCTAAAATAGCAAAACCTATTTTTTCTTACTTTTTACCTTAATTTAGTAAAATTAAAACTTTTTTTCATGATTTCTCACATACATATTAATATTGGGATCTGTTTCCTTGCCATCCCTGACTCTCACCAAACACTAGGTCTAAATGAACAATAGACAAGTATAGCAAGTAGCAAATCTTAAATTAAAAATTCTAGAAATAACCATTCACAAGTTTTAAATTGTGTGCCCTCCAGTTCCATCCCACCCAGGGCGCAAATCATCCCTTTGTCCGGCGTATCCATCCTGCATACACTACCCACCCATTATTATGTAGGAAAAAGCACAGTGTATTTAGGGTTTGGTGCTATCTGCTGTTTCAGGGATCCACTGGGGGTCTTGGAACATATCCCCCAAGGATAAGGGGGGTAAGAGGGAACCACTGTATGTCCAAAACATCTAGAGAGATGATGCCAACATGACACATGGTTATCTCTGGGTAGTCAGGAGACTAGCTGGATTTGAGGATGGGGGTCAGATTTTAGCCTCATCGGTAATATTTTTAATGTCTTACAGGTAGATAAACATAAAATTAAAAAGAACTTATAGATCTATAAAAAATAGGACATGAAAACAATACAAATATAGAAAAAAATATAAAATACCACCTAGAAAAATAAATTCTTAACATTTTTGTCTATTTCTTTCCTGTATTTTGTCTATGCTTGCATATACATTTATTTTAACCTTTTCCCCCAATTTTATACAAAATAGAAATTATTACATATTGTTTTTTCCCTTGGCACAGGTTTTTTCCGTGGATGCTCCTGTAGCTCACCAATCTCCGATTTCCCAGCCACCTCTCACTGTGCCCCAATCCCTGATTTTCCAGCCACCTCTCAGGCCCTCCATGAGAGCCTGGGTAGGGGTGTGAGCTGGGGTGTGGTCCAGAGCTGGGGTAGGGACCATAACATCCATGGATAATCACTTATTGGGATTTGCAGAATTCCTCTAGCCCAGCCAGAGGACCTGGTATTTCTGATAGGGGATTTAAAGTGTTGGAAAACAGAAACCTGGAAACAACTCCTTTTATAGTATGAGTTTATGACTTGGTTTTCACACACATTTTCATTCTGTGTGAAAGTAGGGGTTCACTCATAATTGACTTCATCCCCCAAAATGGGATGAAACTATGCAAAAAACAAGAACCGACTTATGTGATTGAAAAGGGAACAATGTGACATTGCTAACCCTCTAAGGGGCTGTGACTACTTCCAGTCTGCAGGTCCACAATGTAACTCAATTGGCACACTGCAAAGTGTCTGTTCTGTGGCTTATTTCAATCACCACACATGTTAATGAAGCAACTCCTTTGTGCTAGGCACTGGGAAGGGCACAGGATGGAGACAAAATATTAAAGACCTTGTTATTGTAAATAGTGCTGCAATAAACATATGAGTGCATGTGTCCTTATAGCAGCATGATTTATAGTCCTTTGGGTATATACCCAGTAATGGGATGGCTGGGTCAAACAGGATTTCCAGTTCTAGATCCTTGAGGAATTACCACACTGTCTTCCACAATGGTTGAACTAGTTTACACTCCCACCAACAGTGTAAAAGTGTTCATATTTCTCCACATCCTCTCCAGCACCTGTTGTTTCCTGACTTTTTAATGATCACCATTCTAACTGGTGTGAGATGGTATCTCACTGCGGTTTTGATTTGCATTTCTCTGATGGCCAGTGATGATGAGCATTTTTTCATGTGTCTGTTGGCTGCATAAATGTCTTCTTTTGAGAAGTGTTTGTTAATGTCCTTTGCCCACTTTTTGATGGGGAATTGAATAATGAGAACACTTGGACACAGGAAGGTACATCACACACTGGGGCCTGTTGTGGGGTGGGGGAAGGGGAGAAGGATAGCATTAGGAGACATACATAATGTAAATGATGAGTTAATGGGTGCAGCACACCAACAGGGCACATGTATACATATGTAACAAACCTGTACATTATGCACATGTACCCTAGAACATAAAGTATAATAATAATAATAAAAAGACCTTGTTGCTGGTCTTTGGCTCCTATGGTCCAGAGGGAAGATGTTTACATGAAGAGTCTTGATTCAAGGCAAATTGTGATGTGCACTGTCACTACCAGAACCCTAATCAATCTGTCACACATGAGTGTTATAATGGGAATAACAGGATGATATTCTGTTATCCTTACATTCATATACATGAAGGGAATGGGAGGCGTTTTTCTAATTGGCTTACATGGATTCATTCTTGAACTCAAAAAGAAGTCACAACCCTACTGTGGCTGGAATGTCATCTCTATGTTCATTCATGGGGCTGTCTAGAGAAGTATGGCTGAATTTTAACTCCAGTTTAAGAGAGGTTAACATTAAATACTCACAGCCCCTTAATACCTGGGAGGCTGTGTGAGTTTTAATCTTTCTGGACTCCATTTCCTCATCTGTTCTCTTTTGAGAAACAAATGAACTCATGGATATGAAAGCAGGTTCCACATTTTAAACAGCTATAGAAATGCCAGGCTGTTAAATAGGTTTTCACCAGAGCTGCAGGCTTATCGAATGTTTATATTATCCTTGGAGACCCTTGCTTTTATTTGAAACGCAGTATTTATTTGCTCATTTTTTTGTGAGACTAATCTTTTTATCCAATGTCTTGAGTTTGTTTGCTAGAAAGCTGTCTAGGTGACAATGTTAATATTCAAAAGCCAATCTGAAAACTCTTTCCATCTAAGAAGTGTCAAAAATCACAAATGTGTATCTTTTTAAAAATTGACTTTATCCATTGTTTCACAATCTTGGTGAAAATATTGCCAGTTTTTAGCATATGCCTGCTATGAATATTTCTGCTGCTCTTTCTTCATGGGTCTGAATGTAGTTCTTGATTTATTCCTTTTAAATAACCCGGTAATCCCTGGAGGAATATCACAATCTATAAGTAGCACTATTTACAATAAGATTGATTTTCCTATCTTGCTAATTAGAGTATTAATTTCCATTTACAAGTGGTTAATTCCTAGCATCAATCCTTGTCCTGTCACTGGGTGGGGTCATTATTTTCAGAGAAAGCCCCAGGAACGTCTTTTCTAGTCCAATCTCCAGTTACGTTACCACATAACACAAAAAGAGAGGAGAAAAAGAATAAGATCATTTTCTTGGTGTTAGACTAAGCAGGCATAAAATCACTTAGGTTTATTTAACACACTCTTCACGCACAGAACTGCACCAGTCTGGATTTCATCAGTTTCTCAAAATCATTTTGATTGTCCTCTCTGCCTTATCCTTCTACAACCAAGCCAAATCTCATCTCCACACCAGGTATAAAAGCATTACCATCATCACTGCAATATGTATATTCCCATTCCACTCCCCTTGCAATTTTCTTTCCATCACCAGGTGTGAGAAGAAAATCATGCAGTAAAAAAATTTCCCCACATGCTCTGTTTCTCTGCTTTGAACCCTCAGCCATAACTGCCAGCAGGGGCACCTCAAGAGCTTTCAGGAATTCAATCAGTTCCTAGATAAGAGCATAACAAGATATTATCTTTCACACTGCTTTTCTCTATGACTTGGATTTTCCACTTATTGAGTAGTCTAATAATTTCCTTTCTGATGGGACACAGGAGGAACAAAACCATGAGGATGCTTCTAGGGCTGAGGTTCAGGAGTTTAGGAACCCCCACAACACAGGCTGGCCCTTTCCCTTTGTCTCTTATTATTGGCTCCTGGACAATGGAGATCAGAGGATGAGCAAGATGTAAAAAGCAGCAGAGACAAAAGTCAAGGTAAGCAATGTAAACCTGAGCTGGCTAGGGGAGGGCCCAGAATCCAGTGATCAGGCTGCAGTGATGGGCAGTGTTGGCCATAGGACACTGGTCCAGAGCCAATTCTTGGAGCCTATGTGGGTTTCTCATAACATTTCATCTTTGTCCTCAAATTCCAGAGCAGGGACCAGGGACTTCAGAAGTTATCTAGTCTTTTCTTCTCTTCTTGATTAACCCACAGTTTTCAAGGCATAGGAATTCTAGATGTAAATAGGCCTAGAGGATGACCCATCCTATTTGGAGCAGGGGGACTGAGGGCTGAGGAGGGATGTTTTGAAGAATAGAATGGAGCTAATGAAGGACTCAGTGTGTCTGAATGTTTTAAGAGGAGTTTTACAGCTTGATCAGAAAACTTGGGGAAAAATTAAAGGTAAATACACAGAGAGCTATGCAAATTTCTAAAAAGAGGCATTTACCAACTATAAGAAAAAATGTATGAGAAAGGAAATGAAGCCATAGTACACCCTATAGCTCAGCTGTAAGTGTTGTTTACAAGATCATGACATTGTAAACACTAAATAGTGATCTAACCAAATATTTTAATGTGATTACATTAGGAAGATGAGAGAAGAAGGGTGTGAATGGAGAGGTAGTGAGGAAGAGAAGTAAGTCAAATCTTCCTTAACAGGAATCCAATAGATGGTATCTAAAATGGAAGAAAAGAACCATACCTTTTATTTCAAAATTGGAGGGTAAATTCGGAAGAAATCACTATACAATTTAAAGTGCTTTTTACTTGAGGTAGAGAAGGAGCTCTCTGGGGTAGAGACTTTTTTTTTTTTTAAATAATAAATCTTGTAGTTCTATGTTAAAGGATGTGGACTTTTTAAAGGGTGTTTGTGCATTTTAAAGGGAGTCACTAGGACTGTCCATAAATATTCAATGTGCTGTTGTACTTAAGTGAGGCCAAGTGCTGTGCTTTGGTCAATGAAATGGGCCTGGAAGTGGGGCTTCAAGAATGAGCGCACAATCCACCACATTTCTTCTATCCTGGTGTTTTTGGATCATGGAGCTGGATTTTACCTGCCCTGGGGTCCCTGTGTAAGGACAGCACAGAGCAGAGCCCTGTGGTCACCCTATGACTGACATGGAGTATGGGTAAAATTAGGGCTTTTGTAGTTTTAAGGCATGGCAGACGGATGTTGCTTAAAACACTTATAACTTAGCCTCTCTGACTGCTATAATCACTTCAATAAAAGTAGACCCAAGTGAAAAAGTGAAAAGATGAAAATAGCCAATTCTACCTAAGTCACTGAGTGTGGAGCAAAGGGTGGAGAAATAAGAGTTATAAAAAACAACTGTGAAAAAGACTTCTAGGTATTTCACATATCATATATACACACATGCACATAGTATATATACACATAAACAAAAATTTCAAAATGCATAAATTACATAGTGTTTTCATAACATATATTATAAATAGATAACATGAATTTTATATATATACACACAAAACATGTAGATTATATAGTGCATAATCTAGTAACATTAAGTTATGTTAGCATAAGATAACATTAAGTTATGTTACTAGATTATGTACTATATAATCAGATTATCTAGATGATCATATTATCTAGATTATGTACTATATAATCTATTATTTTATATATATATAAAATATACATAATTCTGCCTATGTATGTAGGCAGAATAATGGCCCTCAAAGATGTCCACTTCCTAACTTAGAACCTGGGAAATATGGTACCTTACATGGCAAAAGAAACCTTGACAGGTATGATTAAGGTGAAGGACCTTGAGATGGGGGATTATACTGGATTATTCATGTGGGCCTAATTTAATTACATGCATCCTTAAAAACAGAGAACCGTTCCTGCCTGCAGAAAGCCAAAGAGATGGTCGTGTGAGATGGACTCTGTTTCCTGCTGCTGGCTTTGAAGATAGAAGGGGTCACAAGCCAAGGGAAGCAATTGATGGCTAGATCTGAAAAAGTCAAATAAATGGATTTCCCACTACAGTCTCCAGAAAGAAATGTAGCCTTGACAACACCTTAATTTCAACCTCATGAGACTGGTGTTGGACTTCTGACCTAAGGAATTCTAAAATACTAAATTTGCATTTTTAAGCCTCTAAGTTTGTGGTAATTTGTTATGTCAACAATAGAAAATATCCACACACACATATATGCACACACATACACAAATTTTAATAGAAACAAAATTGGGATTTTGAAAAGTTAAACATAAAATTAAATTTTTAAAAATTGTAAACATGTTTACAAATTGAAATGGAATGTTTATAGTAGGCCTTAAAAATAAAAATATGTGGGCTGGGGGTGGTGGCTCACTCCTGGAATCCCAACACTTTGGGAGGCCGATCACAAGGTCAGGAGTTTGAGACCAGCCTGGCCAGCATGGTGATACCCTGTCTCTACTAAAAAAAAAAAAAAAATGAGCCAGGTGTAGTGGCACGTGCCTGTAGTCCCAGGTACTCAGGAGGCTGAGGCAGGACAATTGCTTGACCCTGGGAGGTGGAGGTTGCAGTGAGCCAAGATCACACCATTGTACTCCAGCCTGGGTGACAGAGCAAGACTCTGTCTCAAAAAAAAAAAAAAATATATATATATATATATATAAATGTATATATGAATAATAATCTCTTCCAAAAATGTACTGGTAAAAAACCTAGTGTATAAATTTAAACCCTGTTACTTGCAGGGTAAATTTGAAGAATTCACCTGACAACTCTGGGCCTCAATTTTCTCATCTGTAGCAAGAATAGAATAAAGATTAAGTACATGAGTATGTTGTTACTATTTGTTTAGGACAAACAAACCTATGTAGTAGGTGATCATGAAAAGGCCCAAGCCAGTAACAATAACAACCTACTCCACTTGAGTGTGAGTCCCAATTCTACAGCTTATTAATTGTTTTAGTCATTTACTATTTATAATTCTCAACTCCTTCATATGTTTATGGAGATAATAAGAACTTTTGCATTTGCTGTGATGGTCAAATGAGATAGTGTTTTAATAAATGTCCATAGAGAAATAATCTTTTTAGAGGCCAATACAGTACTGAAACGGAGGGAGCAAGAGTGGAAACTGGGAGACCAATTAGAAAGGTAGGGTTATATCAAGGAGAATGGCAATGTTGACTTTGGACAAGGATATTAACTTAGAAAGCCAACATGTTCATTATCTGGACAGATTGATCAAAATACTTGACACCTCTGTGACCAGCGTCATACAGAGTTATATGAAAAGTCATATCATAATTAGAATATCACGTGATGAATGTGGAATCAGGCCAAGGAGGAATGTCAGTCCACTGAGGCTGCTATAACAAAATACCATAGACTGGCTGGTTTCTAAAACACAGAAATTTATTTCTCACAGTTCTGGAGGTTGGGAAGTCCAAGATCGAGTCACTGGGCACTGGCAAATTCAGTCTGGTGAGGACCTTCTTTGTGGTTCATAGTTGGCTGTGTTTTCACTGTGTCCCCATAAGGTGGAAGTGGAGAACTCTGGTCTCTTTAGCCTCGTGTAAGGGCACAAATGCCATTCAGGAGCTCTCCACTCATACGACTTAATCATCTCCCAAAGGCTCCACCCCTTAATACCATCACACTGAGGACTGAGTTTTAGTATATAAATTTTGAGAGAATACAAACATTCAGACCACAGCAGGGATTTAGCCAGAAGGATCTAATATTTAGTGATCAAGTGTTGAGAAGATACATTTTTCTTTTTTTTTTTCTTTTTTTAAAATTATTATACTTTAAGCTCTAGGGTACATGTGCATAACATGCAGGTTTGTTACATATGTATACTTGTGCCATGTTGGCGTGCTGCACCCATCAACTCGTCAGCACCTACCAACTCGTCATTAACATCAGGTATAACTCCCAATGCAATCCCTCCCCCCTCCCCCCTCCCCATGATAGGCCCCGGTGTATGATGTTCCCCTTCCCGAGTCCAAGTGATCTCATTGTTCAGTTCCCACCTATGAGTGAGAACATGCGGTGTTTGGTTTTCTGTTCTTGCGATAGTTTGCTGAGAATGATGGTTTCCAGCTGCATCCATGTCCCTACAAAGGACACAAACTCATCCTTTTTTATGGCTGCATAGTATTCCATGGTATATATGTGCCACATTTTCTTAATCCAGTCTGTCACTGATGGACATTTGGGTTGATTCCAAGTCTTTGCTATTGTGAATAGTGCCACAATAAATATAGGTGTGCATGTGTCTTTATAGCAGCATGATTTATAATCCTTTGGGTATATACCCAGTAATGGGATGGCTGGGTCACATGGTACTTCTAGTTCTAGATCCTTGAGGAATCGCCATACTGTTTTCCATAATGGTTGAACTAGTTTACAGTCCCACCAACAGTGTAAAAGTGTTCCTATTTCTCCACATGAGAGGATACATTTTTCAACAATAAGGATGAATTTGCCAAGAAAACAGGGATGTTCGAAGTCTGTTGGACACAATCCCTTGTGTGCATCTTCATATTCAATACACCCTTCCCATTAGGGCTGTTGGCCAAGGTTCTCTTGTCCCTGGAGAGCAATAGATGGCCAATAATAGTGTGAGTCCCTATGATTCTCCTAATCCCACTGGCTCCCATTGCTGCTGCTCGCATGGCTGCTGATTGGCACATTTTTTTGCTTCAGCTAGGTTCATATATTCAATTGCACAATGGTCAAGCCTGGCCCCACAGGGCCGTTAAGTCACTCATTTTCAAAAGTTTTACCATGGCTCATTGAATACAGTAAAAATCACACGAAATCACCCACTCTACCCCTTTCCACTTCCCAGCAGATAAAGAATATTGTGATCCAAATGAGAGAGGAACAACATGATATTCAAATCATAACAAATCAGCATTACCCCCAGAGGGTATCTATAAGGATAAGACCTGTATATAATTTTGCTAAGTGCTTTAATTAATTCAAGAATAACAGCAATTGAAAGTCAGATCCAATTCATGACAGCTATGATGATGCACTGATAACAACACATCCTACCTGAGCATCTCAGGAATTCCAACTTTTTGTTTTCTGTGCAGGGTTGGACATTTGCCATGCTATCCAGTATTGTGTGTAGCAGCTAGACTTCTTATTAGAACACCAAGTTAGAGTTCTTAATAAACCCTGACTCCCTTATTTATAAATATCAGATCATAATATCTTTCAATGACCAACTTATTCATTTTCTGTTTCCCTTAGCTATAAATAAACGTAATAAGTAACATCTGTCAAGTATTTACTTTGTTCCAGAAAGTCTCTGAAGAGCTTTTTGTGCATTAAAAAATGAGCATTCGTGGTATTTCCAGTCATTCATTGGTAAGAAGAAAGTAATTATATTTTTGGTTTAGTTTGTAGCCTGTCAGAAGCCCCCTTAAATACTGCTTTAAGGTAATTTGGTGTGTCTCTGTCCTCAGCCATACGTACTGACTTTGAAGTTTGACTCCCAAAAGCCAATTTTATTTTCCTTAGTTTGAAATTTGGGGAACTATTTTTTGTTGTCTCCAAATCCTGACCACAATATGTAAAACATTTTGCCCACTATTAAGTATTGCACATAAGTAAAGATTTTAGACTGGAGCCTGGCACTAACACTCCCATTGCCATTTACAAGTAAGGAAACGGAGGCCCAAACAGAAAATAACAGGAGATATGATGTTTTCAAGGCCACTCAGTGAACAGGCAGAAGAGTCAGAACCAGACCCCCTGTCCCCTCCTTTCAGCACCTTGCAGAGCTCCAAAGTACTGAAATCACGTTCGGCCTTTCCTGGCCCATTTTCCACATACAGTATTATCAGAAAAGCAATTTTCTCCTTCTCCTGATTTTACCTTAGCAAATGACCCAAAAACTCTTAGAAATTTAAAACAACAAACATTTATCTAATAGTTTCTGAGGGTCAGGAATCCAGGAGTGGCTTAGCTAGGTGCTTCTGGCTCTAGGCCTCTCATGGGGCTGAAAATAAGGTGTTGGCCAGGGCTGCATCATCTAAGGCTTGACCTGGCTGCAGAACCTATATCCATGCTCACTCATGTGCCTGATGGCTGGAGGCCTCAGTTTCTCACCACATGGGCCTTTCCATAGGGCTGCTCATGGCATGGCGAAAAAGATCAGAAACAAATGTCAAACTGAAGAGCTTGAACTTTATTCTACATAAAATGGCGAGCCATTGATCATTGATGAGAATAGCTAAAAATCTTTTCCAAACCCTTTTTTAAGGATTCATTGATGTCAGTCTACTGTTTGATTCTCTGGGCTGAGACCATTCTATGTTGACTAAAATACCACAATGAACAGCCAACAGAAACTCAATAAAACAAAATTTGGTAGCATAAATCCTGCAAACACCCTATGGTGACACATAAACACTACTGAAAGAGAAGCAGGGGGTAACATACCAAGTGTCTCACTAGAATGAGAGGAAAAAAAGATTTATTTTTGAATTTTTCCTTTTACAAAATGTAGAATCACAAATCCTTTGTCCTTGAATTAAAAAAGAACTTCGAAACAATCTAGAGCAACGTCAGCTGATGACACCAGATCTGTGCTTCTAGCTTCAAGAACTCCCCTGGGTGTGAGACTGGTTTATCCAGCTCATGGACACGTCAGTATGTTGAACACTGATGCTTCCATTTTAATAGGTCAGAAATTCGATTCATCATTTCCCCCCCTCTTCTTCTTTGGGTGTTTTATTTAATTAAATCATCAGATGCTCAGTCACCCAACCCAGGAACCAGCAGGCCATCCTCTGTAGCATGTGGGAAGCATGTTCCTGCAGTGGACATCACCTACTGATCCTGCATCTAAACCACCTCCATGCTCCTCTCCTGCTCCCGTGCTCTTGAATCCACTGCTCCTCCCACATGCTGGCCTCATCATCTCTCCCCTGCCTCTTCTGCCTTCAGTGCTTTACGAATATATTGCCTAGCATGGAATATTCTTCTCTCTTGCCTGACTGGAAAACTCTTTGCTCTTTCAAGACCCAGTTCAAATATCACTTCCTCTCTGTGTTATTAACCTACCTTTGATCTGCACTCCCCACAAATTATTGTCAACATCTAACACCATGGCTGTGTATGTATCCTCTCTTCCACAAAACAATGTACTCTTTTTGTTTTATAGTTTGGGAAACTCTGGCCCCCAAAGACTAAGACTAAGTGACATACTGAAGTTCAAGTTCACTCAGTTTGTCAACAGCAGAACCAGGACTACAAAATAACCTATGAACAGAGCTCATCCCCATGGCCCCCCCATGATAAAATGTCCCCTGCATTTTTAGCCATAGCAAGTATTTGCTGGGCTGAGGCAGAGTGAGGCTGTACCCCCCAAGGATGTGTCCTGTGTTGAGGGTAGCAGGGCCTGCCTGCAAATATGCAGGTCAGCAGGCCAGGAGCATTCACACTGAGGGGCTGGGCAGGAGTGTTCAGGCCTTGCTCACAGGATGACTCATGGAGAGGAAGTGCCACTCAGATTTGTGAGTCACCTACTTGGGCCCCACAGAGGCCTTGTCACGCAGGAGCCTGTCAGCTTTCATCTCCATCTCTCCAACCCCTAGGGCCAGAAGTCAAACTTGGTTTCTGCTTACTTGTTTGATTTTTCGTGGCTCCTCCAGCTCCAGAACCTTTAGCAAGCAGCTTCCTTTGAAAGTTTAAGACAGAAATCTCTAAGCTGGGCCTGTGCTTCTCCTGACAAGTGTGTAATCGATGGGAAATCTCTCACTGGAGGCTATCCTATCTGGAGTCTTGATAAAAGGCACTTTCAGAGAGGTGAAAGGCTCTTAGAGGCCTTTTACAATGAACTAAGCTGGCCTAAAATTGTCACCTTTATCCTCCCAGGTGACCATTCACTATCATCAACTCTTTGGCAGAGAAAAATGTGAGGGAACAGACACAAAGAAAATCACTCCCATAATACACACAGGGTAGCATCCTCTTAGGGGCAGGCAGAAAAGCAGTGACTTGGGAGAAAATTGTGAAGGGTGGTTGGATGCTAGGAGCTGAAGTGGGCTGCATCTTTGAGCTTTGGTTCTACCCTTCCAAGTCTCCTGTCCTCCTTGAAGTTCTCTGCCTTTGATTTCTGTGGCTACCAGCACATTTGTCCCTGTTTCTCTTGAACATAATTGAAATGGGCCAATACTTTCTAAAAGGCTTTACTAACACACTGAAGAAATGAACACAGAGAAACACCAATGGCATTGAGAACAATCCAGTATACTTACAACCACATCTCGGGCCTAAGAATCCCAGAGCAAGCATAGGAGACCTTCACCAAGCTTTCCCCAAAGCCCCTATTCAGTTCCACCCTCTGTCTTGCTTCTTCTCCAACATCCCTGCCCTTCCCTCAGCCATAAGGCTTCTGGGTAGCATTTTGTTTTCTGGAACTTGGAAGGTAGTATGAAGGATCCCCTTGTTCAAACCAAATCAGAGGAGGGAAGACCAGTGAAGAGATAATTGAATGCCAAATTAAAGCAGTGCAGGTGGAGCGAGGCAGCAGCATAAAGACACAGAAACATTTAGGAGTTGGAATAGATAGAATCTGGGGACCTGTTAGACCTGGAGTGGAAAGGCTGAGTCTTTTTTTTCTTGTTTTATAAGTTATCTGTCAAACTCAAGCTGGGATTCCCAATACCATTTGGATGTTGGAAATAGTATTGCTAACAAACAAATTAACACCAGAAAGAAGCACAGAGAGATACAAGAGATAGAGAAATTTTGTTATTAATAAAGATATATGTAACAGGATGTCACTTTTTGAAAAACCTAATTTGTTGTTATAACTTACATAGCATAAAATGCCTACATTTTAAGTGTACAAATTGTGAGTTTTGACAAATGTATATACCTGTATAATTATCACCTCAATCCAGAAATAAAACATTTCCATCACCTCACCTCAAAATATTCAAAATATACTGCGCAGTCAATAACCCCACCCCCATCCCCAGGCAGCCATCGATCTGCTTTCTGTCACTATGGATTAATTTTGTGTGTTCTAGGCCGGGCGCGGTGGCTCAAGCCTGTAATCCCAGCACTTTGGGAGGCCGAGACGGGCGGATCACGAGGTCAGGAGATCGAGACCATCCTGGCTAACACGGTGAAACCTCGTCTCTACTAAAAATACAAAAACTTAGCCGGGCGAGGTGGCGGACGCCTGTAGTCCCAGCTACTCGGGAGGCTGAGGCAGGAGAATGGCGTGAACCCGGGAGGCAGAGCTTGCAGTGAGCTGAGATCCGGCCACTGCACTCCAGCCTGGGCGACAGAGCGAGACTCCGTCTCAAAAAAAAAAAAAAAAAAAAAAAAAAAATTTTGTGTGTTCTAGAACGTCACAGAAGTAGAACCATACAGCATATAATCTGTTGTGTCTGGCATCTTTCACTCAGCATTGTTTTTGAGATTCATTCCCATGTAGCAGCAGTTCATTTCGTTTTGCTGCTAATATGCCACTGTTTGGCTATATCACTGTTTGTTTATCCACTCACCTACTGATGGATGTTTGGACTACTTCTAGTTTTTAGCTATTACAAATAAAACTGCTATGAATGTTTGCATATACTTCTTTGGGTGTATTTCCACATATTTCCATTCCCTTGGGGAAAAATTTGAGTGGAATTGTTAGGTCACATGTTAGATGTACATTTAACTTTATAAGAAAGTGGCAGCTCATTTTTTAACCAATAGAACACTTTTTATCATAATTTGCCACAATTCAAGGATGAGGAAAAAATAAATTTAGCTCAATCCTACCTGAATTAAATTAATGGGTCCTGAATTAACAATGTTAAGTAATTATAAAATGTTAGTCTAAAAAAGATTTGTATTTTAAATTTATATAAAAAGTGTTTTTAAAAAAGTATGATGTACACCAAGGGGGAAAAATTTTGTGACCTTGGTATATTTTCTCCAGAAATGACCAGCACAGCCTTGTTATTTTATCAATGGGATTCAATTATATAATGCACAACTGTGAAGGGCTCCACACACGTGCATGAGGTATTATCATTTTACTCTAATGGAAGCTGTTAGGGGACTTGCAGCATTGTGTTGCTTATAAAATCATGTGGACCCAATGTATACTGGGATATCATCCTTCTGAGTTCACTCAGCCAGAAAGTTGAGACATGTATGTTGCCGGGTAAGCCGGCAACTTGGAAAATTATGGCTCCACTGTTCTTAAGGGTTCCCCTGTGGTTGGGAGCCTTAACATTGCCCCCAAGGGGCCTAACATCTCCAGGAGCAGCAGCCTAATCATTGGCTCAGTAATTTCTTTAGAAGCTGATTGACAGCAGGTGCCAATCTAGATAATCACCAGAGAGCTCCAATTAAAAACTCTACCCATTGATCCCACCGCCAGGACTTGGGACTTTAATACAAATCCACAAGTAAAAAAAAATTACACCCTAAGAAAAAAAAGAGCAGCATTATTGTGGGATGCACCACATTATATGGCGAGGTTATACATTATTTATAATTCAGAGATGCATTTTCAATTTATCCTCCTAAATGCTGCATTGTTAGTCTAATAAGGTTGGTATTCAGATCTTTTCTTTTTCAATTCTTCACTTTGGAAAGGGACATTAGTCTGGAAGAAAATATAAATGAAGAAGTATTTTTAGCACTGACAAAAATAGGAACTATTTGTAAGTAATTTGTTCTATTGTAATTGGCAGGGACTTCATTAACTACCTAAGGAGGAAGTGCCCAATGTTTTTACTAGTCTTCCAGATAAGACCAAGTTTAAAACACACAGTCTCTATTGGGATTATGTGAAGATGTTAAAATTTCACCGGAAAGGTGACAAGGTATCTTGATAATTGAGACAATCCTGGAAGTCAGCTGGTCTGTCCAACAGCTATGAACGAATAGTGGCTAATCAAACACAGCAGGTCTGCACAGACACCAGCAAATGCCAAACAGCTTCTTGTATGCACGGAATTCAGTCTTAATTAGTCACAGAGAAGGAATAGGCACATTTAAACTAATCCAAGGAATCATTATTGCTTGAGTTGCTTACACACAAACATGAAAACTACTGCCCTCAAAACAATCATTTCCTGCCTGCAAAGGGAGGGTGTACAAGACAGTCCACTGACCTTTATAAAAAGGACTGTCCAGAGGAGGATTCTCTCCAACGTGTCTTCTTTTTATTATATCCTGGGCCTATTTCTCAGTAGCTGTATCTCACCTGGTAAATAACATATGCATGGTGCATGTTAGTGTTAACTCAAGAGTGGCTACTGACAAGAAACATAAATGGACTTTTAAATTGTTTGGATAGTTTAATGGATGAAGAGCTATAGGTTCCAGTGGCAGAAGGTGAGATAGACCTGACTATTAAGGCAGGCTTTCCACAGCTGTCTGGTAACAGGTGTGTCAACTGGGGATTTTCCTGTTGCCCCAGGACTGCAGCTAAGACCCTGAATGGAGAAAGCAAAAGGCACTTGGTGCTCCACTTTGGATGTTCGGGCTCCACTTTGGATGTTCAGCAACACAGACTTACTGAGAGTGCTAATTCCGGAATCACCTGCCCGATCCACCACCCATACCCAAACTCCATAGGAAGAAAAGACCTGAAGCTTGAGAGAGTATCAGCCTTGTGGCAGTGCTGCATTTGTGGAGAGAGGCTATTCCCTTCCTGTAAGGTTAAGGGGGTTCTTCCTGCTCTTAGACTCTCTTGAGGTTGTGTATTTTCCTTCTCTAAGTATTCACAAAGAAAGGAGGTGCCTGCAAGGAGAAGAGCCGGCATTTCATTTCTTTATCACTGCTCAGGCTGTGTAACTTGAATGAGAAAGAGAGACAGTCTCCCCAGCCTCCTCATATGTGTAGGTCCCTGACTACCCTCATGTAGAGAACAATGAGGCATTCATATCAGAGGAACATGGTGAGAAGTCCACTAGCTGGGGTTCAGTTGAAACGTTCTATCAAACTTTTCAAGAGACCTCTAATGGCCAAAGGAGTTTCCTGGACACAAGTCCCTTATCAACTGGACATGTTGAAGCCACCACTGTCCCTATCAAAACTGTAGAAGACGAATTTGGCTTGCCGTCAGCCATCCCGGAGGCTACAACCTTACCCAGTTAAATAAAGAGACATCTTCTCTTTCCTTTCCCCTCCTCCCTCGTCCAAACCAAAAGCCTCAGCACCCAGAGGATGGAAGGGAAGGTGGTGTCTGAAACCACATCCAGCCTCCCTTCATCCCCTCCCAAACATATAGGATCAAGGCGCTTGCTGCTATGAGGGCCCATTCCTTCTCTGTCCCTGGATGCAAGTCTAGGCAAGTCCATTAATCTTTCTAGGAATTCACAGATAACAAAAATCTCGATGCTTCCAATCACGAAGACATTCTCCTTTCAGTAAATAAAATGGGCAATTGAAATGCAACTGTTGAAACTTTACTGCATTCAAAGTTAAAGCTCTCTGTTTCTCTTCCTCACCCACCATCTCTGGCCTGCCTCAAACTTGGACACCCATAGTGGGTCAGCTTCTTCCCTATTATTTCCCCACCTTGGTCTTCTATTTCTTACCCCCGCACTGGGCTGTCTCTTGCCCACTTAGGGCTGGAAATAAGATGCAGCAAACTGGAGAGGGAGTGCAGAGAGAAGAAACAGGAAATGTGCTCCTTGGCTAGCACAGGCACAGTCAGGCGCTGGTGCCCTTTGAGCAGAGCAGAGTCCCAGTGCTGATTCTGTCCCCAAAGGGTGCTTTCATGATGTCCCTGAGACATTCTCCTTTGCAGCCTCTGACTGCATCCCGCCTAATGTGAGTGAAGCTTCCCCTCAACCGCTGTGTATCCGGAGGATGTTCCTATTGCCCTTCTGGGAAATCCTCTTTGAGGGAATCCAAGATGACTCCAAGCTGACTCCCTCCCATGTGACCATGTCTGGATCTGGTCCCTGAGATACTCTCATCCACCCAGCACCCCACTACTCATGGAGGTGTGGCTTGCTCCCAACAGTTTCCATTTATTGCCATAGATTCTTTCAAGCAGGCTCTTGCCTATGTGTTTTGTTATTTTTTTTCTTTTTTTAGGCCTGGGCCTGGAATTAAATTCTGTGCTCCAGAACTTCAAGGATCACAGATCAAATTGCCTGAATGGTTCTCTTAAGGCTCCCTCTCTCAGTAGGGGAAAAAACCCAACCCCTCTCCTTGTGAATGTAAGGGGAAAAAACTACATTACATAACCAATTTTCTCCAAAGAGGTTCTCTCTTTGCCCCTCCAGCTTCAACCTTCTTATGCCTTCAGGCTGGGTGATGGGCTAGAATCAGCAAACTGTTGTTGTTTTTTAAAAAAATAACACCTCTTTTTGAGACCTACACAATCTGTTCCAACAGTTTGCTTAAGGATGTAGAGATATTTGAGACTATTACTTTGTTCTTAGCCAGCCATTGTGACCTCAAACAAAACAGAGACAGAAAGAGCCTTGTTTTAACATCCTGTTATCAATTGCTAGGATGTGAACACATTCCCTCATCTCGCCTTACTTTAGTAAAGTCTACTACACTTGGTATTAATAAGTAGAATGAAGAGGTGAAGATGAGATGTGTTTGAGAATAATACATCAATGAGGGAAGGAATTAGAGCTAGAGATAGCCCTGAAACATAATCCATTCAGAATTCACAGATATCTTAGGAGGAGGAGAGGACATTGAACTTCCCATAGAATATGGTCAAAGTGTCAGGCCATGTGTGGTGGCTCATACCTGTAATCCCAGGACTTTGGGAGGCCAAGGTGGGAGGATCACTTGAGGACAGGAGTTTGAGACCAGTCTGGGCAACATAACATAACTCTGCCTCTACCAACAATAAAAATAGCCAGGAGTGGTGGCATGTGCCTGTAGTCCTAGCTACTTGAGAGACTGAGGCAGGAAGATCCTTTAAACCTAGGAATTTGAGGCTGCAGTGAACTGTGATCACACCACTGCACTTCAGCCTGGATAACAGAGAAAGAAAAGAAGGAAGGAAGGAAGGAAGGAAGGAAGGAAGGAAGGAAGGAAGGAAGGAAGGAAGGAAGGAAGGAAGGAAGGAAGGAAAGAAAGGAAGAAAGGAAAGGACTCAAGCCAACATTATTCTATTCTGAATTCTCTGTCAGTCATTTTATGTATCTTCTTTTCTTCTGGGCCTATTACTGGAGATTTATTAGTTTCTTTTGGATATATTATATTTTTCTGACTTTTTATAATCCTTGTGTCCTTACATTGCTGCTTGTGCATTTGAGAAGATGGTCACCTCTTTTAGCCTTTGCAGGTGTTCTTTGATGGTGACAGACTTTTACTATTTAGGGCTGGGGATTCTAGCCTGGGATCCTGGATGGGCTATCTGGTTTCAACTCCAGATGGGTAGACCTTGTTGTCAGGCTTTCTAGTTGGGCTGGATCACTTCCTGTGTTCTAAGGTCAAATGGCATTACCGGCTGTGCTCTGTAGTTTGGTGAGACCACTGGCTAGACTCTGTCATTAAGAGGGGCTTCTGGCTAGGCTCTGTGGTTGTTTCTGACTGGAGAGCATTCCAGGTTGTCTCCTCTGGTTGTGTAGTACAGCTTTGGAAATCTGTACCATATTTCCTGTGGTGTGATGTTGTTGACTAGTTTCTCTGGTGTGTCATTTAATTGGCTGGAATGCGGAGCAACCATCAAGATCCCTCTGCTGGTCGCTGTGAGCCCCACCTCCATTTTTTGTCTCCAACTGGTCTAGCCCTGCCAGCATTCTCAATATTCTAGGACAAGACAGGAGTGAACCTCCCACAAAGGGTCCTAGAATGATGGGGAAGCCCAATGACTGCTTCTCATTCAACCCTCCCACTGCAGAAACCATGGACCCAGGGGAACTCTGCATGTGGCATGGTGCCAGTCTGGGGGAGGGGCAGTGTAGTCAAAACAGAATCAGTCCTCTGTTTGGTTGCAGCTTTTCTCAATTCTGTGGTCTAAGGGGGTGTTTCAGCCTCACTCCCAAGTTCTGGGATCTTCACAATGATATTCTTGCCTATGGATAATTGCTAGTTGAATTTCTGGGACAGGGAGAGAAGCTAGGGAACTCCCGTTCCATCTTCTTACTGATGTCTCTTTTTAAGTCTTAAAGAATAGAATAACTTCACTGACATCTGGGAATATTACTCTTATTACTTGTTGAAATGTTGGAAATGTGCCAGGAATTTTGGTGGCAGGCTCCTGTGGAGCTTTGGGAAATCCTTATTATAAAGTAGCAATCTACTGAGACGCTCTGAAACTTGGGAAACTCTGAATATTCTTGAGTTACTTGATTTTTTACTATATTCTCCCAGGTCCCCATTTTCCATTTCATTTACTATCCTCTGCCCCGGTTTATTCACTTTTGCTCACTGGAATGTCCACCACAATCCTAGTGATATTTTAAGATAAAAATTTTTGTAAACGTATGTTAATATTCCAAAATATTCACATGACTTTTGGGAGGAATAAAACAAAGAGAACTTGAGATTGTGAGAGAAATAATTTGAAACTTGAAAATGGGCAAATAAGGTTAGTTAGAGTGTTCTTTCAATGCTGATTGGGGCCTAACTTTCTATTAACTAGGTTATTTTACAACTCTGTAGGGCCAGTGACCAGCTTATAGATTTTTGTCTGTAGAGATAAAAATGATTTTTGTCTGGTAGAACAGATAATCCCAGTGAGTTATGGTCTATGGCCCTGTTAGACACTGATAGGCTTGATATCTAACCTAGCAATCTTATTCTAATATTGCCCATAAATATAATACTCTGCTTCTAAAAATTTCTTTGGGATGGTTTTAACATCTTAGTGGTTCCCTCATTAATTAATGAGTTGAACTTTGACATGTAACCAAAACAGCATGGTACTGGTACAAAACAAGACCCATAAACCAATGGAACAGAACAGAGAACCAAGAAATAAGACTATATCCCTACAACTACCTGAACTTTGACAGACCTGACAAAAACAAACAATGGAGAAAGGATTCCCTATTCAACAAACAGTGTTGGGATAACTGGCTAGCCATATGCAGAAGATTGAAACTGGACCCCTTCCTTACACCACATACAAAAATTAACCAAAAATGGATTAAAGACTTAAATGTAAAACCCAAAACAATAAAAACCCTGCAAGGAAACCTAGGCAATACCATTTAGAACACAGGCACAGTCAAAGATTTCATGACAATGATGCCAAAAGCAATTGCAAGCAAAAACTGACAAATGGAATCTATTTAAACTAAAGAGCTTCTGCACAGCAAAAGAAATTATCAACAGAGTAAACAGACAACCTACAGAATGGGAGAAAATTTTTGCAAACTATGCATTTGACAAAGGTCTAATATCCAGCATCTGTAAGGAACTTAAACAAATGTACAAGAAAAAACCAACTCCATTAAAAAGTAGGCAACAGACATGAACAGACACTTTTCAAAGGAAGACATATATGCGACCAAGGATCATATGAAATAAAGTTCAGCATCACTGATCATTAGAGAAATGCAAATCAAAACCACAGTAAGATACCATCTCACACCAGTCAGAATGGCTATTACTAAAAAGTCAAAAAATAACAGATGCTGGTGATGTTGTGGAGAAAACGGAACACTTATACTCTATTGGTGGAGGTGCAAATTAGCTCAACCATTGTGGAAGACAGTGCAGTGATTCCACAAAGACTTAAAGACAGAAATACTATTCAACCCAGCAATCCCATTACTGCGTATATACCCAAAGGAATACAAATCATTCTGTTATGAAGATACAAGCATGTGTATATCTATTGTAGCATTATTCACAAATTCACAAGACATGGAATCAGCCCAAATGCCTATCAATGTTAGACTGGATAAAGAAAATATTGTACTTATACATCATGAAATAATATGTAGCCATTAAAAAGAACTAGATCATATACTTTGCAGGGACATAGATGGAGCTGGGGGCCATTAACCTTAGCAAACTAATGCAGGAATTGAAAACCAAATACCATGTGTTCTCACTTATAAGTGGGAGCTAAATGACAGCGCACATGGACACATAGAGGGGAACAACATACACTGGGACCTACCAGAAGATGGAAGGCGGGAGGAGAGAGAGGGTCAGGAAAAATAACTAAAGGGCACTAGGCTTAATACCTGGGTGATGAAATAATCTGTACAACAAACCTCCTGTGACACAAGTTTACCTATGTAACAAACCTGCACATGTATCCCCAAATTTAAAATAAAAGTTAAAAAATCTTTGACATATGTTCATTTCATATTTAAGAGAAAGCAGTAATTTTATATTTTTGAAAATCATTCTCTCATAAGATGAAAGTACAATACTCCCTACTACTTGATGATAACACTGCTTTACATGTCTACAGAAATTTGTCATAAGCAACTCCTGTTCTGCAATGAGAATCTCCTTGAAAATGATTACTCTGGCTGTCTTGTGTACCACTGTATTCCTTCCGTCTGGCCTCATTTACTGACCTTCACGTACTGACCTCCTAGTACATGATAGGAGGTCAATTAACATTTTTGTGAATCTTATTTAACATTCACATGCTCCTGTAAGGTAGTTAGAGAGATCTTCTTTCTTCATTTTCACAGATGAAATGTATTTGGATAGCTTGTCCAACGTCACACAGTTAGTGAGTTAAGAGAGCTGTGATTCAACCAAGGCTTCTTATTTCTAGGGCAGTGCATCTTCTAGCACACCGCAATTGTCTCTTGTTTTGTAAACATGCACTTAATACCACCAGACACATTCAAAATACTTCATCACTAAAGTCTTCCTTAAGTGATTGCTTATTGTTAGGATGCTTGTAAAAAAATTTAATATAATTTAATATATAAAATTCACGATTTACATTTATGAACATGAAGCTATCTAAAATCACTGCAATAATATCTAGAGAAATAAGTAAATAAATTTGAAGGAGATGATTTATTATTGAAACACTGGACTCACTTTTGCCCTAATATAGCAGTGTATCTTGATTAAAGAAAAATCCAAATTATGGGGATTTCGTTTTCCAAACAAGTCACAATTAACACTGGAAGATCAAAAGCTGGCTCCAGTCTGCAGCTAGAATTTTCTTTAGTCCATATATATATATATATATATATATATATATATATATATGGATACCAATTGAATCTTTCTCACCCCATGCTCCCACACACACACACACACACACACACACAAAGAGAGAAATCAGACAAACAAATCACAGAAATTGTTGGCCCTTTTGAAGTATGCCACAACCTCATTTCTTTCCATTCTTACTGCCAGCACCCTATTACAAACTATTATCCTCTCTTCTCTGAATTGTCTCAACAACCTCCTAGCTGATCTCCATGCACCTGTTCTTATGCTCCTCTCATGTCAACACTGCAAGCAAAGTGATTTTTTAAAAAACATGATCTGATCTTGTTTCACTCTTGCTTAAACCCTCTCTGTGGCCTCTCGTGCTCTTAGATAAACCCAATTCTTTAACATGGGCCAGAGGCTTCGCAGGATTTGGCCCTGCTTAACTCTGCTTCCAGTCACTTTTGTCCTTGCTCACACTAACCCTTTCCCATCTCAGAACCTTTGCGCATTCTAATTCCTCTGCCTGGAAAGTTCTACCTTTATCCTCGACCTAGCTAACTCCTGCTCCCCATCAGGTCTCAGCTGTCATGTCACTTCCTCAGAGAAGACCCCCATGCTCTTCCAGGTCCTACAACACCCTTGTAATTGCTTTGTCAACATCCATCTTCCCACCAGACTATACGTTGCTTGAGGCCAGACTTGAAGTCTATCTGGTCTGCAGCCCTATGTTCAATGCCTAGCCCAGTGCCTGACGCACACTGTGTTTTACCAGCTCAAAGATGCATATTTTTTCCTATTTTTACAAATTTGAAATCAGGATGCTTTCAATCATTCATATATTATGTTTCATTTGGCAGCATTTTTCTTTCCTAGTGTGGGTGAAATAATTGTGTATCTTACAATCAGAAGTATCTTACATTTAAAGAAATATGATGGTTGCCAAATGAATGACTACCTGTAACGAAAACGCCAGTAGTTACTTGTGTGTGTGTGTGTGTGTATGTGTGTGTGTGTGTGTGTGTGCTTGATCACAGAAATTCTACTACTTATGAATGGCTGGGATCTGAAAGGCAATTTGCAAGCAGCAAAGCAAGAGAGCCAGCTGCTGGTTTCCTCCAATGGTAGTGGGTGGCATCGATTCGTCTTTACTCCAGTACTAGCTAGACGTTATGCATGTTGGACGTTCACAAGAAGAGGAGTGTTGTATCTGGGACAACTCATGCAAGCTCCTGCCTGCTGCTCTGGTGTCTGCTGATTCAACTTCTGTCAACACAATTCCATGTCCCAACCATTGCTGTCAGCACCTCCCCTGCCAAAGCTGATGTCACCTCAGCCGCCCCAGCTCCCCCATCACTGTCCTCCTTACACTCCACATAGCTGTTTCTCCCGGCCAGCTGAACAGAGCCGCCCTTGGTGTTCAGAAGACATCTTTCTCTATCATATATTCAGATGCCTATGTTGGGAATGCAGCCAAAACCCTGAGAGAGAAGCAGGGAGCTACAGAGTGCTTGATCACTCATCACATTCCCGCCTTGACCATTGGTCCAGAGCCCTGAGGCTACCGGAATGGGTGAATCACTTCTTCTTGGAATCCCAGCATAACTCTGGAGCAATCCTAACAGAGAAGCAGCTATATATAGGGCCCAATACCTTCCAGTTTTGTCTTTTACATAAAACATTAGCCTGTTTTTCCCCCTTCTTAGGAATCAGCTTTTCCTCTGATGGAGGTTGTTTCACTCTGACCTTATCCTGAGAAAACTCCCTCCTTATCTGTGGGCATGTCTTGACTCTAGCAGAAGTAGACATAAGTAGAGCAGGTTTGTTCATTGACTGTGGCTTTTGATAAGTTGCACCCATGATAGACGAGGCTGCTATTTCTGGGTGTCCTCCCCCATCATTACCCATGCCCGGGGCTTTACAAAATAGCTGGGTTGAATCACACTGACAGAATCTTTTAGTCACTTTCAATTCTGCCAAGGAAATATAGGCATGAGCTTTCAGATTCTAAATTAACTTTGATTCCTACCAGATCCCAGTCCCTTTTAGGTCACAAAGCATCTGAAAACTCAGTTGAACACTTTCATTTAAAAAAAAGGAAAAAGAGAACAGATAAGGGAGAAACAATTGAAGCCAATAAAGGATTAAGATCTATGTCAAATAAAGGTTTTATCCAAAATGTAAGCAAAATGAAGATCCCAATAAATTATTGAGATCTGTCCAAATTTTCCAACCCTGAATGGAAGCCAAGACAGAAATATCCAGTTAAAGGGGTCACTGAACTGGGGTTGGCTGAGGACTTTCCCCTCAAGGGCAGCTCATCCTGGCATTAGGAAGCTGGGCTGGACCAGAAGCCACATGTGGATTTGAATCCAATGAGCCAAAGAAGAACATCTGATGAAGCCACCACAACTGAGGGACCAGGAGCAGGTGTCAAAAGCTGAAATATGGGCATAAGGGGTGGAGGGAAAATATTGCAATGCATAGAAACATTAGGTTCCCCTAAAAAAACAAGTGAAATTATCACATGAAAAAAATTTAAATGGGGCACATAACATCACTTGTCAATACTAGAGAAGGGTCTCAATCACATGTTATGAATTTTTTTTTTTTTAAATAGAGTTTTGCTCTTGTCGCCCAAGCTGGAGTGCAATGGTGAAATCTCTACTCACTGCAACGCCCACCTCCACGGTTCAAGCGATTCTGCTGCCTCAGCCTCTTGAGTAGCTGGGATTACAGGTGCCTGCCACCACGCCCAGCTAATTTTTGTATTTCAGTAGAGACGAGGTTTCACCATGTTGGCCAGGCTGGTCTCGAACTCCTGACTTCAGGTGATCCACCCACCTTGGCCTCCCAAAGTGCTGGGATTACAGGTGTGAACCACTGCACCCTGGCCACATTATGAATATTGAGTAATTTCTAATCTTCAAATAGAATAATTGGGCACCTGATTGAAGAAAGTCTCCAAGGCAAAGGACAGCCCCAATTTGTGAAGGGTGCAGGCTGGAGGCCAGACATGGCCACCAGAGAACAGGGACCACTTCACTTTGAAAATGCACCTGGTGCCACAGAAAAATCTTTGGGAATCAGCTGTATTGGAAGCCCAGGAGAAACCTGCTGCACTCAGCAGAAAACCCAAGACGGCAGAGTTTCAATCTGAGCAGTGGTCTCTCTTAAATGGCTCTGCTCTTTTCTGACACGGCCGGCTTTCCCTGATGTGGGAGACAGAAATACAAGAAGGCTGTCAGTCACAGACACTCTGCCTTCATGGATTGAAGGCTAAGGTAGACAGATTTGGGTGCAGGTTTTGTTAACATAAACTTCACCTTGTACAAGATCCCTTCTATCCATAGGCTGCTGCATCCTTGAATGAGGACTACAATCAACCAGTCCTCCAGTTGAAGACTTAAAGATTCTAGGTTCATCCAAGTGAGACCTAAGGAGAATTCACTCACATTAATTTTGGGCAAATATAAGACCACATATTCAGATATAAACACACACATACAAACACACACACACACATTCCACAGAAGGGCTATAAAACATCTCCTACAACTTAGAGGATAAATGTAACACTCAGAGATAGAAACAGTTTGTTCCTAAAACACACATTTTTCTCCAGCCATAGAAGTACATTTTGGAGAGCATCTGCCTTATATCCTTGATGAAATAAGAGCAAATCTTCTAAGAAACAAGAAATGAAAGATGAGATGGTAAGACAATTGTTAATATATAATAAGGTAGTTAATGAAAGGATATATGTAAAGATAATGCCACAGAATAATTTGATAATTGGCAGAAGCAGTAAAGGACAGCACTAATTTTGCAGAAAATTAGATCTGTAATGTGGAGGATAAGCCTGAGGCAATCTCAGAATGCATAGCAAAAAGACACAGATTAAAGTGATAAAACAGACATAAGTGGAGGCCAGAAAACAAAGAAATCAACACATGAGTTGGCTGCATACTAGCTCTGAAACTGTTTCTTCAACAGTAAAATGGGGTGATTAGGAATACTAATCTATGGGGTGCTCTAAGGGTTCATTAAGAAAATAAGTAAATTAGAAAGTCCCTAGCATTTAGAAAGTATCAAGTAAATGATAGTTGTTATTACTATTACTACTACCATTATTCCTATTATTATTAAATAAATGAGCACAGGGTCATATCAAGAAAAAATCAATACCATTGACTGTGGTCATTTTCCTGAGACTATCAATTAGATTTTGTCAGCAAGTAGATTTTTTTTAAGAAGGCCTCATAGCTGCTATAGTTCCTGGATTTTTTTTTTAAAGAATGTCTGCCTTTATTTTCGTACATAAGTTATAATTTAATGAATACAAAATGTTTAGGTAAAACTTCCTATAAGAATTTTGCATACAGTGTCCCATTGTCTTCTGAGATTAAATGTTACAAGGCAGAAATCAGAGACAAGCTTGAGGTTCTTAAACACAGAATTCTTTATATGGAATAAAAATTGCAGATACTACATTGTTTGTCCTTGAAGCTTAGGAACTCAACATATATCTAAGGGTTATTTGGTTCTTCTTTTTTTTTTTTTCCTTTCTGGATTGAGTTCTCTTAACCTGCAGGTTTAGCTTTTGCTTTTTTATAGGAAAGTTTTCTTCTATGATATCCTTCAATGCATTTATGTCTTATGTGTTTGTTCTTTTCCAGAAACATTGCTATGCTTATGTTGGCTGGCCTTTATCTTCCATGACCATCATTTTTCTTTCTAGCAATTTATAAACGTCTTTACAGCTTCTTTAATTTACTCAAGCCTCTCCTTGAGCTCTTGAATCTCATTATTGCAACTTCTAAAGTGACTTCTTTTTCTATAGTGGTTTTATTGTAGTTTTCAGTTTCTTTCCTGAACATTGCCAGCTCACTTTTTCTCCTTTGGCCATTTTAGAATCTCTTCCTTGAGTCTTTATCTCTCTGTTCTTTTTTCAAAGGGGCCATGTTCTTTTTAACTTCTTAAAGGGTGGAACAAGTATTTTTATTTTTATTTTTTAGAGAGACAGAGCCTCTCTCTGTCATGCAGGCTGGGGTGCAGTGGCACAATCATAGCTCACTGCAACCTCGAACTCCTGGGCTTAAGCCATCCTCCCACTGCAGCCTCCTAAATAGCTGGGGCTACAGGTGTACACCACCATGCCTGGCTAATTTTTTATATTTTTTTGTAGAGATGAGGTCTTGCATGTTGCTCAGTCTTGTCTCACACTTCTGGCCTCAAGTAATCTTTCCACCTCATTCTCCCAAAGTGCTGGGATTACAAGTGTGAGCCACCATGTCTAGCCTTAATAAATATTTAGCTGGAATTTTCTTCTCTACTCTGCAGTAATTTTTCTTCATAGCTTGGAATAATTCCATGTCAGCTATACATTCCTCATCTGGTTTTCACTTTTTAACTTCCTTCATTCTTTTTCTTTTCATATTCTCTATGCATAGGTACCATAGTGGGTCTTCTAAATTTACCCCTCCCTTGACAATGGGGTCATTCTACCAGAGGCTGCTATTTGCTCAAGAGTGGTCTGCATGGCTGGGGCAAAGGAATGATCTAAAATGCTGGCAATGTCTGTCCTGGGTGATTCTTTCTGAATATATTCAGAGATAGTCTTTTTTCTAATTTTCATTGTTTACCCATTTCAGATAAGCAGATCACCCACACAGGAGGTAGGTCTGTCTCACAGAAAATCCTAACTCACAACTGAGACCCATCTCATTTACTTTTAGAGAAATCTGGACCATGCCTGAAATCTGGAGGGTTATGTATCATCTCTCAGCATTCTTCTTCAAATTGATTCCAAATTCACTAATTTGGCAGATATTCTCCCTAGTCTGATTGATACTTGTAGCTCTAGCTATATTTCTTCTAGATGCATTTTTCTTTTCTGCTTTATGTTCCTTGGATTATTTTAATAGGTTACACACTGGAGACTGTAGTAAACAGGCTTTTTACCAGAAGTTCAATGTAGTCTTTTAAAAGTAAAAATCTATTACCCCTTCATTCTGCTGCCTCCATCATCTGCTTTCCACCCACATCTCCCCTTTTTCTCCTTCACTCTTCTGCTTCATGTGACACTTGTTCTGTTGCTCTCCCTCTGAAAGCTGTGCCCTTGTGCTTCTTGTTCCCTCTCCCTGGAAGGCTCTCTCCTTCACGCCATTTCCTGGCCAATTCCATTTCTACTTCAAGCTCAGTTTAAGCATCACTTATCAAGGATGCTTTTTCTGAACACTCTAAGCAAATATCCATACGTGTTCCCCCACTTACTATGTCAAATCTCCCTTCAACATCTGTTAGAAAGTCCCATAAGAACATCTTGATTTCTCTTAATGTTGTAATCATGTGGTTTGGACAACAAATACTGAATTCAAATTTTAAATTGTAATAGTCAAAGGAAGTTTCTCTATTCTACACTGGACATGTTCGCAGCAAAGTACAAACGCATTGTGAATTCATTTGAAGTGTTGCATGTTGTGTCTGTTACAGATATTCACACTAGAACAAGCATAATTTAATGAGGGTGTTTAATAATAATGGGTGTTCCAAAAACCTGTATCATAAAGTTCACCAGGGCCTAGGCTACTGCCTGGCACATAGAAGATGCTCAATAAATATTTGTTAAACAAGTGAATGATTGCTATATCCTTGAGATTTATGTCTCTACCCAATACATAGTCCAATCTACATCCAAATAAAAGGTAACTAGGAGGTAGGAAGCACTACTGGGGTGGAAGAGAGAATAGTTCCTCAAGATAAATCAGGGTGTTGACTCATATTGTTTTGTCAGCTTACCTCACTTTGTTTTCTTGCTTCTTATTCATAGGTAACCATTTTGTAAACCTAGATGCAAAATGGAAAGCCTGCAGATTCCATGCTAACGAGCTGTGTGAGACATTCTCAGCATCTCTCCAGGCTGTCAAAGGGCTTAGATCAAGCATTCTTACACGTTGCCTAAGCTCTTCTCAGACATATTTGCTCCAGGCTTTTAACAACTGCCAGGAAATGAGCAGCTGTGAGTTCCAAACCTAACAGGTATGTGGAGTGGTCAGCATGTCCCCTTCTGATCACCCAGGAGAGGAGACATTGTGTTGGGGTCAACTGTGTCTGATACCCCTCCCCTCTGACCAGTGACCAGCAGGAGTTTGTGTAAGCTTTGGGCTCCTGCTAAACCGGGCAATTTCTGCCCAAGGCACTCAGCCTGGGGACTTCTGCCAAGCAGCACTCAGCTTCCCAGATGCACTTAGCTCCCAGTGCCCAGTATTTTTTGAAATGTCACGTGGGATTCCAAGGGCAGGCATAGATAGCGCCAGTAGCCTGTGCTGCCTGCATTACATGGGTTGGCACTAGATTGATTCTAATGTCTGTGCGCTGTTCAAAATGTGGTTCACTGTGATGCTGAATTTGTTTTACCTTTAGAAAGCTCAGAAATTTAATTAGCTTTTTTGTTTTCTTTTTAGCCCTTAATAGTATTGAAAGTCAACAGTTTTAATAGCTCTCAGGTTGTAGCTGGGTCTTAGTTTTTGCATATAGTGCCTTTTTCCAACTATTACTTTTTAAATGTAGTAAGAGTTCTTTTTTGCTTTAATCTGCCTTAGAGTGATATTGCTGTGTTGTCTTTTAAATTGTATTAACTATTATTTGGGTGGCTTTAGGGGTTTTCCAAGTGTTAAGATTTCATTCCATTACCTAGAATCATAGACTTTCAGAGCTAGGAAGGCTCCTGACATATTTTCTAAATCTCTTCTTTTAGAAGTGAAGCAACTGAGGTAAATGTGTTGAGAGACTTGCTCAGTTTCTTTCAACTAGTGGTGAAGTTGGGATTAGGAAAATCAGGTTCTCTGGTGCTCATTTCAAAGATATTTCCACTATAGCTGCTTATCTTTTAAAGATATTTTCACAGATTGTGCCTAAGAGTCACCACCACCACCTTTATAAAATACATCTGCCAACTTGCATGGAAAAGAAAAATGCAGTGAATAATAGGAACAGTCAATATGATTTTGTCACTTCCTCACCCAAGTACCAAGAAATGCCAATAGCCATGTCAAAAAGTCAATCAGTGGTTAACCAGTACTAAGTGTTTCTATGTGTTGGGTACAGCAACTGCCAAAATGTAGATGCCCTCATTTCTTATAATAGGGTCACAGGAGATATCAGGAAGTATAACATTTTAGTAAGCTTATTGATAATATTGATTATCTAGATTTCAGCAGTGGATATTGAGGGAGTTTCTTGGCATCTAGACATTTTCAAACGACACACGATAGGTTAAATAGCAGAAAAAGCTGGGTGCAGTGGCTCACACCTGTAATCTGAGCACTTTGGGAAACCTAATTCAGGATCACTTGAGCCTAGGAGTTTGAGACCAGCCTGGACAACATGGAAGATGGGAGAGACTGTCTCTACAGATTTTTTTTCAAAAGTTGGCTAGGCATGGTGGTGTGCACCTGTAGCCCCAGTTACTTGGGAGGCTGAGGCAGGAGGATTGCTTGAACCCAGGAGATAGAGGCTGCAGTGAGCTATGATCATACCACTGCACTCCAGCCTGAGCAACAGAGTAAGACCCTGTCTCAGAACAAAACAAAACAAAACAAAACAAAAAAACAGAAAAAACGTGATGTTCTCTTTTCAATTAGTAATACTGATACAATGAATTTAGTAAGCCTTTATATTTTTGGTTATAATAATAACAATAATAGTTTTCATGGCATCTTATGGTTTGCAAAGCTCTTTCGTATTTACAATCTCATTTAATTGTCATGATCAGTATTTTAGATAAGTATCTCCCTTTTCGAAAGATGACATTGAGACTCTAAATCTCATAGCTTATCTGGGAGAAATTAGATTTTAATCCAGCTTCTTTCTATTCAAAAATCTCATGATCTTTCCATCGTCATTTCTTTCTTCCCCGTCCTTCAACACACATTCATGGAACACTACTGATGTGCCACAGACTGGTAAGGAGTGATTCCATCAAATGCACAAAACTGGTTCAACAGAGGAAAATTATTAGCCTAATCTATCACATTAATGGACAAAGCAGCAAAAATTGGGTTTTGTGGCTGTATTGGAGCTGTGGAAACAGCTTTCTTTGGATGAGCTTGTCCTGGTTCACATTTTGCAAATGAGGGAAACCTGTTCCAGAGATGGGAAACAGCTCAAACTTCCAGTGAGATGGAGACAGCTGGAACCTGAGTAGCTCAGATATATCTAGCAGACCACAGCGCTTCTCAGAAGACACAGAAAGCCGTGGCTTGGTCTTTTTATACTTCTGTCTTTTTAGATTTCTGAAGACTCAGAATGGGTATACACACACACACAAACACACACACACACACACACAGAAAAACACATATGTAAACAATGTAATATTAGTCTCAATGGAGAAACCATAGAAGGGCATGTCCCCTCTAAAAAAAACAGGATATTGTAGTTTTTAACAGAGATTAGAGATACTCTATAATTAGAGATGCTCATGGAAAGAAATTCCTATAGAAAAGGAAAAGAGAAGAATATCACCTTCTAAAAATCTAAGGGAATCAATCCCAAATTTAGGTAAACACTTGCAGATGTCAAGTTGATACATAATAAACGATTCCTGTGAACCTGAGATAAATTGCCAGAAAATATCACAAAATAGCAACATGCAACATCAAACAATGCATTAATTCAACAAATGTTTATGAAGAGGCTACTACATGCCAAACCATGTTCTCAGCATGGGGTTAGAGCCAAGAACAAAGTACACAAATCTCTGTCCTCAGGAAGCTTTATTTCTAAGGGAGGGAGACAGGCAAAGCGTAAGTAAATTGTGTCACATCTTTGAAGCTCAGTGCTGTAGGAACAACAATGAACAGGGTAAAGGGAATAAGGACTGCAAGCAATAAGCATGGGATTATACTTTTAAATAAGACTGTCCAGGCCATTGAAAAGGTCGCATCTGAGTCAAGGCCTAAAGGTCAGTGAATTCGCCTTATGGATATTTGAGAAAAGAATGTTCAAAAGACAGAGGAATTGGCTAGCGCAAAGGCTGTCAGGTGGGAGCTTCCCTGCGGGGTTAGAGAAACATCAAGGCAGGGAGAGTCCAGTGGTTGCTGTGTAGATGTTGGGGTGGAGGCGAAGGAATGTCACACACAGTCTTGGAGACCCTTGTATGATAGGAAGGACTTGGGCTTTACTCTGAGTGCTTGAAGAACTCAGGCTTTATTCTGAGGGAAATAGAGTCACACAGGTATTTAGCAGAGGAGTGTCACAATAGGACTTGGACTCTAAGCAGATCATTCTAGTGGCTGTGTTGAAGCATATCTCCACTGCCACCCTCCCCTCCCCTCCTACTCTGGCTCCTACCTCCACCATCACTGATTTCAATTATTGTGGATAATAGAAGCTTGGGCCAAGGTCAGGGCAGTGGAGGTGATAAGAAGAGGACAAGTTCTGGATGTATTTTGAGGGAAGAGGCAACAAGATTTCCTGGGGTGGCATGTGAGAAGAAAAGGAGAATGCTCAAGATATGGGCCTTGACCAACTGGACAGATTTAATAAATAACATAATACAAGACACATGGGAACTACTGGAAGAAGATGCTAAAAGCTTATGATACACTACTACAATGAGGACTTTATCAGTCTTGTTCCCTTCTGTATCCCTAGAGCCTAGAACAATGCCTGGCACACAACAGGCACTCAATAAATACTTGTTGAATAAACTCATGAACAAATGAATAGTAATTATTAAAATCTCCTCTCTGAGCTAAGTTTAAATTGGCAGTTCTCAAACTCTAGCATGCAGTGAAATCACCTCATTAAAAAACAGACTGTGGGACTCCATCCCCAGAGTGTCTGATTCGGTAGGTCTGGGATGGGACCCAAGAATTTGCATTTGTAAAAAATTTCTGGGCTATGCAGATGCCACTGCTTTGGGGACCACACTTTGAGAACCACTGGTTTGAACTATGTGGCAATGTGGTCTGACAGTGGGTACCTCCCCACCAAGCCTGAGGCAAGCTCAACTCTTGTTTCTCTGCAGGCTTTCACACCCCAGCCCTTGTACCAGCTTTCATTGGACAAATGGCTTCAACCCTTCCTGACCACTCAATGTTCTTTCTCATTCTTGCTCCTTTGAACTTTTCCTTTTGGTTTTCAATATAGCCATGTAGTTTTACATTTATAAGTAACATTTCTCCCTCTCTCTCTCTCTCTTTCACACACACACACGAATTAGTGTTAATAAGCAAAATACTACACCTCATTAAGGCTCTAATTTGCATTTCTTCCAAATAAATATTAACTCTTTATTCTTACCCTGTCTGATAGTTTGCCTGTCCATTTTGGTTATGCAAAAACAATTTTAATTTTTATGTGATAAAATCTGCCAGTCTTTGTTCTTTGTGATTCCTGCAATCATTTGTAACCTTCCTTGCTTTCCCCTAAACACCAGAAATTTTATGTTTTTTGCTTATATGTTTGTGTTTGACTGAATTCTTTTACATTTGGCCATTTACTACATCTGGAATAATTCATCTCTGATATGAAATGGAGTCTAAATGAATTTTCCCCCAAATGGCAATCTATTGCCTAGCACAAGCTGTGGCACACAGTGCGCTCTCACTGAATGTTTCCACAATTACAGAACACATCTCTGTACTTTTTAACAAATAATCATCCTCTTCTCCCATTGAACTCTGCTTTAGTTAGGGATTTGGATAAGCACAGTGTTCACCATCTTACTAACCACCACCACTGCCTGCCTATATACACTCTACAGGACAAGCAAATTTCTCCTGGAAATATTCAGTCCTTCTCAAGTAGTAAATCAGCAGTCACAGTCCATCAGAAAATAATTAAGCATTAACTAGAGGCCAAAATCCAGATGCCCCTCTAGATCTCTGACAACAAACAGAGATATGAGAATTGGAAAGGAAGAGGTAAGACAACCCCTATATGCAGATGGTCTGATTCTATATGTAGAAAACCCAAGGGAATTTAGGAAAAAACCTACCACAGATAATAATGTAGTTTAGTAGCACATTATAAAAGGCGATACATTCTTTCCTCTTCATAGTCTTTTTTCAGAATATCAGACCCAAAAAATGAGGAGACTACACTCTATTGAGGGGTATCAACCTTGTTACAACCAAGAAATCCTTTGTTGATTTTATAGGGGGATTTGGATGCCATTTTTAGAAAGCAAATGTCTACCAAATAAACAGCATTTATTTTTAAAAAATTCAACATATGGAAATCAATAGCTTTTCCTGAATCTAAACATGAATAAACTGCATCTCAATCCAAAGCAAGGCATATTTTACAGAATAACTGGTCCATACTCTTCAAAAATGTCAAAGTCAAGAAAGGCAAAGAAAGGCCAAGGAACTGTTCCAGAATAAAGAAAGTAAAGAGACATGACAACCGAATACATTGCATGATCCTGAAATAGATCCTGTGCTAGGGAAGAGGAGGCAAAAAGGATAAAGAACATTATTGGTTCAACGGATTATAGTTAAATATCAGTTGTAGGTTAAATAGTAGTAGTATGATGTTAAATTTTAATAACTTGAAAACCATATTGTGATTATAAAAGAAATGTTCTTGTGCTTAGGAAATACACATTAAAGTATTTAGGGGTAAAAGAACACAATATCTCTAACTTTCAAATGGTTTGAGGGAAATATATATAGAGAGAGAGAGAGAAAAAAAAATGATAAAAACAAGTGGGTCAAAATGTAAACAATGAGTGAACCTGGGTAAAGGGCATATATGTACATGCCTTGCACTATTTTTTGGATTTTCTACATGTCTGGAATTATATAAAAATAAAATGTTTTATAGAAAAGTTGTAATCTCATGTTTACAAACATAAACCAGTTAGAAAATAAAATGGAAGATAAGGCCTATTTACACCAACACCTAACATAAATCTAACAAATGTCTAAAACCTTACGAGAAAAGTGAGAACATTCTCCAAAGACACACACACACAATTTTATAAACAAAATAATGTTCTTGGTTAGATAGCCTCAAATTCAGAAAGATGTCAATTCTCCATAAGTTAAATTACAAATTTATTGTGATCTTAATAAAAATATATGTTTTTCTTCTGGAACTTGACAAGTTGATTATATGGTTCATTTCAAAAGCAAGTAAGCAAAAGTAATTAGGAAATCTCTGGAAAAGAAGCACAAGTGGAGAATGGGGCTAGCCCTAGCAGATATTAAAACATATTTTAAAGGTTCTATCATTAAATGTGTAGTGACATACAAATAAAGCAATATAACTGAATAGAAACTCCAGAAATCAAACCAGTTTCATAAGAAAATTTAATGTATGATGAAACAAATCAGTAGTGCAAAAATGATTTGGAATAAATGGATAGCCAGATGGAAAAAGATAAAATTTGAACCATCCCTCACATCATGCACTGGGATAATTTCTAATTGGATCAGAGATTTAAATGTGAAGAGAGGGAGGGAGGGAGGGAGGAAGGAAGGGAGGGAAGGAAGGAAGGAAGGGAGGGAGGGAGGGAGGAAGAAAGGGAGGGAGGGAGGAAGGAAGGGAGGGAGGGAGGAAGGGAGGGAGGGAGGGAGGGAGGGAGGAAGGAAAGGAGGGAGAGAGAAGGAAAGGGAGAAAGGAAGGAAGGAGGGAAAAAAGAAACCATATTGGTATTAAAGTATGGGTCAGTCCTTCCATAACCTAGGAGTGGGGAAAGGTTTTACACTATGACTCAAAATTCAAAAGCCATAAGAAAGAGATTGATAGATATGACTATACAAAAATTAAAAATCATTAAATTTTGCAAAGCAGAACACACCAAAAAATAGTGAAAGGCAAATGACAAGCTGAAGAAAAAGAAACATTAACAACTTGTATCACAGACAACAGGGCAATCCTAATATATAAAGAACTTCTAAAAACAGAGACTAAAAAGAGCAACAACCTATAGAAAAATGAGCAAGAGCTATGTACAGACTGGCATAGAAAAAGAAATGCAAATAGCTCTTGATCATATGAAAAGATGCTCAATATAACTTACAATAAGGGAAACACAAATGAATAGGACACTGAGATAGCATTCCAAAAGTTTGACGACTGACAAGATTAGTGAAACAGGCACTGTCATGCATTGCTGGTGGGAATATAAAATGACATAATATAATCACTACAAAAGGGAATTTGGCAATATCTATCAAAATCATATATGCATTTACCCTTTGACCCAGCTATCCCACTTCTAGGAATCTATCCCAAAGACATAGTGGCAAAAATACCAGAAAAGATATGCACAGGGCTACTCACGCAGTATAATTTTCTATATCCTTTTGTGCAATAATTGACTGAATAAACTATGATGCCTTTACATAGTTGAGACCTAAAAAGGGATGAATATGTATGTGTCTCTGTGTGTGTGTGTGTGTGTGTTTCCTAAAATATACATACACTTGGCCGGGCGCGGTGGCTCATGCCTGTAATCCCAGCACTTCGAGAGGCCGAGGCAGGCGGATCATGAGGTCAGGAGATCTAGACCATCCTGGCTAACACGGTGAAACCCCGTCTCTATTGAAAATACAAAAAATTAGGTGGGCGTGGTGGCGGGAGCCTGTAGTACCCAGCTGCTGGGGAGGCTGAGGCAGGAGAATGGTGTGAATCCGGGATGCGGAGCTTTCAGTGAGCTGAGATTGTGCCACTGCACTCCAGCCTGGGTGACAGGGCGAGACTCTGTCTCAAAAAAAAAAAAAAATATATATATATATATATATATACACACACACACATACAGATATACATACACTACGTCTTAGCTATATTCTACTTCTAGAATTTTATCCCATACAAATGATTGAAAATAAATAAAAGTTTGACTGCTTGGATGTTTTGTCATATGGAACAATTAGAAACAACCTACATGTCCCATGGCAGGAGGTTGGTTAAGTAAAGTGTTTGTAGTGAATACAAAATAATTGGAGAGCTCCCTTCTCCAAGAAGTCTTCCCTGATGCCCCACGTTTACACAGCTCACTGTGAGTGCCTGTCTATGGCACTCATCGCCTCATGCCTTGCTTTTGAATGATTTGTTTAGGGATGCGTTCTTCCCTAGACTAAAGGTAATGCCGTTCACTACATCACTGAGCAGTTTGGGAATACCATGTGTTCTGATTCTGGCCAAGGAGCTGTGTGGGAGAGGTTTTTAGAAGGGCTTTTTGGAAAAGTTTTCTTATCCCAGGAGAAGACCACAGGAAAGACAATGCCTTTCTCTTCAAGGCATCTCCATGCTTGAACAGGATGCTTGGAACTGCTGCAGCCAATTGCATTTGGCCTGAGGTTGAATTTAACACCAGGAATGGCAGAGCAGAGAAATGGGGGTCCTTGCTGACATCCCTGAGTGGTTGATTCAATCATCCCTGTAGCCCACCTATCCTCTGGAATCCCTGGAACATGAGAGAATGCAAAAATACATTTCCTTTCTGTAGAAGTTAGTTTGGGTTTCTGATCATGGTGGTTGAAAGCCTCCTAAATGAGTCACTAGAAAATGGTAAGTGGTCCAAGTTGGCTAGAGCAGAAAGTACCTGAAAGCAGCTGAAAGGAGAGGTGGCTGGGAAGGTAGGCTGGGAGCAGACCTCACAAGCCCCTGCATGCCAGGCCAAAGAATCTGTAAATAATGGGGAGCCATTGACAGTTTTGGTAAGTAATGGGGAGCAGACTCTCGGAACAGATGGGATAAATATTGGTGCAAATGCGTGGTGTAGCTAGCAAAGGACCCAATTAGATTCAGACTTCTCTCTGCTGAGAGAAAAACTGCATCTTTCGAGCAGCATCTTAACCAGACTGGGAACAGTATGGAAAGGACGTGGGCGTGAGTGACGATCAGGTTCCCGGGCATTGGTCTCAATGGTCACACTCATACACAAATGCTGCCCTTGGCTGCAGCCTCACCAGCGTCATGTGTGAAACCAAACAGTTGGTTTCTCCGCTTTCCTTGGCAATGGCAAAGCCCCAGTTGGAGCCCCGTGTTTGTGCTAAACTCCAGGCGGCACAGTTCTGATTTATAACTTTTTAAATTATTATAAATGTGATTTCTTTTCATTGTAGAAAAATTGGAAAATACATATAACAAAAAGAAAAATAAAAAGTTTTTAATCTAGCCCCCAAACATTTTGTTGAATCCATTCCAGACTTGGTCTCTCTCTCTGGACATACATTGAGTAGACAAAAACGATATCGTAACCTATAGTCTTTTTTTTCACTGAACAATGTATTGTGAGTGACTTCTTATATCAATTAACATTTTCCACATTATCCTTAATGACTCTATGAATTTCATTCTAATAAAATATCATGATTTACTCAACCACTGTCCATGGTTGAATATTGATACTATTTCTAGTGTTCGCTCTTATACACGTAAATGATGTTGCAATCAGTAGCCTTAGACATACACATAGTTTGCATGCTTTGTCCAGTTATCATTTTAGAATAGAACTCCAGAAGTAAAATTGCTAAACAAAGGCAAAATAACATAAAAAATAAAGTTAAAAATATTCAAATTCTCTTTTTAATGAATTATATGGTTCTCCAATGTACATTTTTCCAAGCTTAGATAGATAAATGTCTAGATAATTCAATATATATCTATATATACAAATATATACATATCTAGATAATTTATATTTATAACTTAAATATAAGTATATATTTAGAATATATATAGAATATATATATATATGATTTGTTCTTCATAAGAACAATAGAACTGTTGTGCTCATCTGAAAATTCAGAAGAAGTGTATGTCATCTTGCCCTCCTACCACACACATCTTCCTCCTAAAATTGAATGGGACTAGGTTTTCAAAGAAGAGCTACCGAGCCAACTGCTATCAACAAGATCACCCAGGCATAAAGAGAATCAAGTCATGTTCAAGATGTGAGAGGATTTAGAGGGTCTTCCCTGACTTGGGGATTGGGTGGCTTTTTTAGAAGGTCCAGAAACATCCTTACGAACCAAGCCATGGACTGGATGTGGGGCCTGCCTTGTCTCCTCTCCTACCCTGGGGCCCTGGAGAGGTGGTCTGCTGGCAGGGAAGAAGCTTTCAAGCTTGTAGAGTCTCCTCTGATCCTCCACTGTCATGAACTCTACCTATGTGCAGTCTCACCCTAGGACACAACAGAGACCTAGCATCCCCAGCCTCTTCCACCAGATGATTCACATCCCAGAGGCTCTCCTTATTGCTTCCTCTGGATCATGAGTGCATCAGGACCAAGGCCTTCAAGAATGATGGAGACAACAGCAGCCGATATCCATTCAGCATGTTCAGAAGGCGCCCTGAGACTCCATCATCTCAGCTGATCCTCCCAACTGCCCAGTGAGGTAGGTACAATAGGCATCCTCCTCCCCAATTTGTAGGTGAAGAGACTGAAGCTCAAAGAGGTGAACTGATTCACTCAAAGTTGTAGAGCTGTTTGCCACTGATATGGTTTGGATCTGTGTCCCACCAAATCTCATGTCAAATTGTAATCCTTCACGTTGGAGGTGGAGCCTGGTGGGAGGTGATTGGATCATGGGTATGGATTTCTCATGAACAGTTTAGCACCATACCCTTGGTGTTGTTCTCATGATAGCAAGATCTGGTTGTTTATAAGTGTGCAGTACCTTCCCACCTCACTCTCTGTTGCTCCTACTCCTGCCATGAGACTCTGCTCCCCTTTCACCTTCTGCCGTGATTGGAAGCTTCCTGAGGCCTCCCCAGAAGTACAAGTTGCTGTGTTTCCTGTACAGCCTGCAGAACCATGACCCAATTAAATCTCTTTTATTTATAAATTGCCAAGTCTCAACTATTTCTCTGTAGCTATGTGAAAACGAACTAATATAGCCACAGAGCCAGGACCTGCCCTTAAGACTCAGGTTAGGAGAGGATCCAGTTACCACTCTGAGTTTCTTTTTGCCAGAGCCATGCTATTTGCAATCCAACTAGATGTTCTGTCCTATATTCTCATATCATTTCTTTTTTTCTTGTCATAGACCCAGGGCTCTCAAGTGGGTTTGCACACTCATATTTGTGGCCATGGGTGAGAGGAAAATTATCTTTTCAATCGGCCTTTCTCTAATCCTTCTTCTATCTGCTTCTCTGGGATGTAAAGGTCTATATCAGTCATGAGCTCCATTCCTCCACCACCAACAGTTTCTGTGATACTCAAGAGATAAATAATAATATTGCTACCAGTTAATGCTTCCTGAATGCTTCCTGTAGATCAGGCATTATTCTAAGCATCAGTATCTCAATACTCATTATGACCTGATGAGCAGTGCTGGGTAAATCGGAGTCCTTGCCCTGGGCCTCACACTGCAAATTTTAGGGGAAAGTCTACCTATAGGAGGTAGGTACTATTAAAAATCCCCATGTAGGGATTTGAGCCACATAGGCTATAAGGAACCCCAGGGTCACACGGCAAGCAAGAAGTGGATCCAGAATTTGGATGCTTAAGCACCATACTCACTTCCTCCTACCCCTTCTCAATTGCCATGACTTCCCGGAACACTGCAAAAATACAGAGAAAGACACTGACCTCATGATGCTTGCCAGCATTAGGGAGCAGGCAAAGGGACATCTCAGGCCCTATCCGAAAAGAGTATGTTAAAGGCTAGAACCTCCTTTGCATAGCAGGACCTTCACAGTTTATTCCCGACCTCCAATCAACAAGACAATCCATTTCATCTGATAATCAGCAAGAGCGTTAGCTGGAGAAACCAGAGTAAGTGACCAAAAGACCTTTGCTCTATTGGAGCTGTTCCTCCTTGGAAATCTCACTCAGTGATCTCAACTGGGAACTCTGCAACAAAGACCACGTGTCTGCAAGAACCAGAGCAGCTCCTGATGGACCCGGGTGCCTCCACTGTCTTGAAGCCAAAGACATTTGGTCTAAGACATGTCCTCCCCCTTGTCTAGCTTCAATGAATTGGGCAAATACCATTTTTAAAAATAAAATATTAAATATCAAATAAGAGAAGATAAAGTCAAAGGCTGGCTATCCCAGAAACCCTCATCCATAGATTAAAAAGACCAGGAATAAAGTTAGCAAAAAGGGGAAACAATAGGTAATTAAAATTATTGCCAAATGCAGTTGACTTCAAACACCTTGTAGTTCACTTCAATTCCATTGTGAGTTGCTCTTTAAAACCTTTTGGGTGACAAACCTTAAAAGTGACACCTCCACCCTTTTGCTTGTTGCTATGGTACACAAAGTACACACACAGCATCTGAGACATGTCTGTGTCACTGACTTTCTCCATGATGTTTTCCAGCCTCTCCATTAGTTCATCATGCAACCTATGAAATGGGCATAGTATAGTGTGACTATAATTTGGAGTTTCAGTTCTAGAATAACAATGGACAAACAACATTCAAAGAGGCCAAGACGGAGTGGCAGACTGAAGCCAAAGCTGTTTTCTGGAGTCAGGGTGAACAATGCCATGAGCTGAGTCAAGCAATAACTAGAGTCAATAGCAAGGCAGTGCCAGGGCAGGGACTTGCAGGGCAAACCAAACCATCCCACCACGTTGTGATTCCCCAGCATGAGGTCCCTTTTGGAGCTAAGCACATGCCTTCCTGATCCTTCTGTGGGCTGTCTTAAAGGCACCACTCACCACCTGCTAAGGGATTGAGTCAATGAACCACCTGTGGGCCAAACCATGGCATTGAAGTCACTCTGCACAAAGGTAAGACCTAGAAATCAAATTACTGGGTACCTAATATAGTCATTCTGTTCAGCCACATCCATTTGCTCATTTAACAATACTTGTTGAGCATTGGCCATATTCAAGTCCTGTGCTAGGCTCCGAGGATTCAGGGGTAAATAAGGCATACCTCATTCAGAGGTAAATGTCCCCTCAGGGAGGGAACATTTCAGTGGGATTGAGACACATGGACTCAGACCACATCAACAGACTGTGTTAGTTACAGCGATAAGGGCCTGAAAAATTATTCTGGAAGACTTCTGAGTATCACACGCAAGACTTTGTGGAAGAAGTGGCTTTCAGTGACAAAAAATACAGTCACTTTTGCACCAACCCAATAATTCCAAACATGCACAAGTGAGCCAGATGAAGATAAAGTGGCATGGGAGTGTTCTGGTAGAGGGGGCAGCTTGTCCAAAAGTGAGAGTTTCCTAGACTACGCCAAGAACTGCTTGGAATTCAGAGAGGCCAGAGCAACGGAGGGGGTGGTGGGAGGTGGTAAGGGGGCAGGCAGTGAGAGCTGAAGCTCAAGAGGCAGCCAAGTCCGTGCTCAGGGCAGTGGATCTCATCTAGAAGATAACAAGAGCCACCGAAATGTTTTAGGCAGAAAGATGGCCAGACTCACCTTTTACAAAGATCACCATGGCAAATGGCTTGGAGGGGGCAAGGCTAGGGGCAGGGAGACCTCACCTCTGAAAATTAATAAACCAATTTCAAAATAAACAAGATTTTCTTTTTCTGCTTCTCATCTGGCTGTTATTTATTCATTAACATTTACTGAGTATCCACTCAGTGTCAGGCCCTGGAGTAGGGACTAGAGGTAGAAAGAATAGGACATTGGCCTTGCTATGGCATGCCTGACCACCTTGCACAGCTCTGTGCACGTGATGGGTGTGTTCAAGGGTGCTTGTCATTGGAACTTAAGCACACGGTACTCGCTATGAAAGGCACCACAAAACCTCCCACTTAAGCTTTGGTTTTGATGAGAAGGCAGCACTCCCATTCCCCTTAATCCAATTAAAAGAGCTCTCCCTAGCTGTGAATGCCAGTCTGGCCATGCAAAAACCTCCTGGCCATAGAGCATGTCCCATTCCTCAGCCCGGCCTGGGCTGGTGGGCCGGTACTCCTCCCCTGAGCTGTTTCCATGGGCTGCTGGCCATACTCTGAAAAATGCACAGGTTGCCAAACTGTCAGCAAAAGCTTTAATGAATGGTTCTAATTACATTCAAGTAGCAGAGCCCACTGCCATTTTAATCAAATCTGGGCCTGGCAAGCTCTTTGGCAGGAATACAAGAGAAAGCCTCATGAAAATCCTGCCAAAACACTAATCACCTTTTATCCGAAATTTGCTTGATGGAGGCCTGGATGTAAAATGCTTAGGGGGAAGGAAAAAAAAAACACACACACACACAAAACAAAAACACACACACACCAATAACATTGTTTGGATATTTTAAGGAGCTTATTTTAGGGCTTGCCATAAATTATTCCACGTGGGGAGGAGAGAAAATTCCAAATCAGGAGTTGCCGGGTGACTTCCCTTCAGGAACACAGTCCTCACGGAGAGGGCGAACCCCTGCAGGCTGAGACCCAGGCACCGTCATCCAGGTCCTGGCTCACACTCCACACTACCAGACATATCCACAAGGCCTTGTCTGAGACCTTCCCCACATCCAGCTTTGGGTTACAAAAGGCAGCCAGCCCTGCTCTGTGTCTTCGCATCATCTCAGACCTATACGCTGACCCAAACTGGAATTCGTCCTACCTAAACCTGGGTGGTAATTAATCTGTGTGTTTTTTTTTTTTTTTCTAAAAGATGGCTTTCATAGTAACCA
Organism: Theropithecus gelada; assembly: GCF_003255815.1. Lineage (NCBI taxonomy): Eukaryota > Metazoa > Chordata > Mammalia > Primates > Cercopithecidae > Theropithecus > Theropithecus gelada. Next base: position 41,553,601 of record NC_037683.1, on the reverse strand, counting down.
CTGTGATTCTCAAAAAGGAAAGGGCTTTCTCTACAAAATCATTCAGAGCAAGTGTACAGGCAATACAGGAAACGAAAACCCAGACAACTAGCAACTATATTCTAGCCAGGGCAGAATAAATACACAGAAAGGAAAGGTTTGATGGCAAACCAGGTTCCTCTCCCCTGGGGCAGAACAAGAGGAGAAGGATTCAAATTGTAGCAAGAGGGAATTCATTTACAGATAAAAAAGAACTTCCTGACAATGAGGAACGACAGTGAATAGGGAACAGAGATAAGGGGTAAAATCTCCTTCACGTATTGACTCTAATCTCGGATACACTGTATCCCATCTCCAAAAGCTAGTTGCCCTCAGGTAACAAAACGAAGGTCCCTACCGTCTAATTTTATTACCTTAAACACCTCAGCCACACTTCACCCAGTAGTTACCCCAAGCTAGTGTCTGGATTTTTTAACCTTAGATTGTATTTTCCACATATTTTTAACGTGAAAAATAAAAAAATAGTGAGATCTTTTTCCCCATAGTGAGATCTCTGAGAGCCCTGGGATACAAGGGATTCTGGGGTCCTTGTAAATGTTTGACACATGCATTTGGAAGTTCTGTTTTTAAGTCCAGTCCCTGCCGTTGACCTGAGACCTAGTTATAGGACCTGAGGTTTTCAGTTTTTGTCACTTATAAAATGAAGATTAAAATACTTGCTCTGCCTATACCATAGAGTACTTCTAAGGATTCACTAAGATCGTGTATATAAAAGTGTCCTGCAAACATGAAGACACTTTACAAATATTTGCTGTTTGTGAAATTATAGTACAAATGTAGCCATGGAAGAGCCTGAAGATCTGAAGTTGAGTCTTGAATGCCACTCATTCACTGGCTACATGAACTTGACCTTTGTTTCCTCATCTGTAAAATATGTATAGCATTGCCTCATAGACTTGTTGAGAGAAGTAGGTGAGATAACAAATGTGAAAGCACTATGAAAAATAAAAGAGAAATATGATTACACCAGAACATGCACACTATGGGTCCCAAATTACACTTGTTGGATCCTGGAGATATGCCAGGAATTAAAAATGTATTCAAAGCCTGCAGCTTAATTTAGGGAGAACGAGCACCTCAATGGACATGAGGCTCAACAGAATGAGTTCCCATGTAAGCAATAGTTTCTCTGACTCCATTCAGGTGATGGAATCCAGCTCAGGCTACCACATCGCTGGAAGACCAGGTTGGGTGTCCAGGTCTCCAGGATCATCCCTTCCAGAAGATAAAAGCATATTTAAAACCATAGAATGTAATTCCTCCAGGGCTTAGGTAACAAAGGCATTTTGTAAGTAAACTATAATGGATTGACTTTTTTTTTTTTTTTTTTAACTCTTTAGCTGTGAAATAATTGAAGGTCATAGAATAAGCCTCCCTTTTCTATGTGAAGAATTTGGACTTAAAAAATGTCCAAAAGATAGAAGCGTGGGGGACACATAACCAAAGATGAATACAAAAATGTGGTGGGGGCACTTAGAACAGTGTTGACAAATAGGCCAGAGTGCAGAGGGGTATATAGAGTTCTCCAATAAGGACCCATAAGGAAGGACAGGAAAGTGGATGGGGGTAGAAACTTGCAAGAACAGAGTTAAGAAAGCTAAGGACTAAAATAAGCTCAGGAAAAAAAAAAAAAAAAAAAAACAGAAAGAAGAAGAGGAGGGGAAAGAATGGAGAAAGAAGAGAAGGAAGAGGAGGAAGATGGGGCAGAGGACAGGAAGGAGAAGAAGAATAAAAAGAAGAGGGAGAAAAAAAGATTCCAACAAGCTGGACAGCAGTATTCCCGACGTGAGATCCTTGAACGTGAATTCTGTGAAATCTTATTAAGGGCTGTAACAAGGAAAAGAACAACTCTGGTCAAATAAGTTTCAGAATTGTTGGATTATACAATCAATAAAGTTTCTTTATTGTGGAACGTTTCAGAGACTTTAATATGCTAATGTGTACTGAACATCTTTAAGAACAACAAGATAAGTTTGTATATTTCTAAGATTTATTTGACCGCAGGAGTTTTTTTTGTTTTGTTTTTATAAGGTATCTTGCAGAAACAGTACTTCACAGAACCGTTGGGCTTAAAGAACACTGGTGGCCAGTCACAGTGGCTCACACCTGTAATTCCAGCACTTTGGGAGGCCGAGGTGGGCAGATCACTTGAGATCAGGAGTTTGAGACCAGGCTGGCCAACGTGATAAAACCCCGTCTCTACTGAAAATACAGAAATAAGCTGGGTGTGGTGGCAGGTACCTGTAATCCCAGCCACTGGGGAGGCTGAGGCAGGAGAACCGCTTGAACCTGGGAGGCAGAAGTTGCAGTGAGCTGAGGTCACACCACTGCACTCCAGCTTGGGCAACAAGAGCCAGACTCTGTCTCAAAACAAACAAACAAACAAACGAACAAAAACAACAACAACAAAACACTGGTTTAAAGAGAATATGGTTCCAGACTAAAGGAGCCTCTGAAACATTAGAAATTCTGGCCTTTCCATTAATTCATTTATTTATTCATTCAACAAACATTTATCAGCATTTACTATGTAGTAGGTCCTATCTCATGCTCTGGGAATACAGTATTGAACAAGACAGATGAGGCCTTTGCTTCCACGGGAGTTTTATTTTGTGGGGAAAAATGTGAATATGTGAACAAATATATGAAGAAGATTATGGTGGGCTGAAAAATAACCCCCCCAAAATGTCCATGTTTTACTTCCTAGAATATATGAATGTTATCTTATACAGCAAAGGGGATTTTGCAGATGTGATTGAATTAAGCATCAGGAGATGGGGAGATTATCCAAGGTTATCCGGATGGGCCCTAAATAAAAATCACAACGGCCCTTATAAGAAGAGCATGCCTGTAATCCCAGCAATTTGGGAGGCTGAGGCAGATCGCTTGAGCCCAGAAGTTCAAGACCAGCCTGGACAACACGGAGAAACTCAATCTGTACAAAAAAAATACAAAAATTAGCTGGGCCACTGCACTCCAGCCTGGGTAACAGAGTGAGACCCTGTTTAAAAAAAAAAATTAGGACACACAGGATGATCAGGCAGAGAAGGCAGTGTGATGATGGAAGCAGAGGGGGAAAACATGATCTGATGTGGGGCCACAAAACCAAGGAATGTGGGCAGCCCCTAGAAGGCAGGGAAAGGCAGCCATGGGATTCTCCCACAGAGCCCCAGATGGAACCAGCCCCACTAACACCTTGATTTTAGCTCCATGAGATTCCTTTCAGACTGCGGATCTCCAGAACTGTAAAATGATAAATTTATGTTGCTTTTAAAGTCACTAGGTTCATGGCAATTTGTTACAGCAGCAACAGGAAACTAATACTAAGATCCATATTAGCTGATGAGAAGACCTTTGGAGAAAATTAAAGGGGATGTGATGGTGACTGATCGGGCGGGGACAGGCTTCCAACCTGTGGTCAGGGAAGGTCACTCTAAAGAGGCGTTAGTTGACAGTGACACTCAAGACAGCGCTCCCCAGCCTCTCTGTTACCTCGTTCCCTCCAGCAGGGAAAGGGGGCTCATTGGCAGTTGACTCTTTCATACTGTTGGTACAAAGAACAGGGACTCAGCTTCCTTCAAAGGATGAACAGTTTATTAAAATGATACACGTGAAAACAAAGAAACTAAGATTATCATCCAGGGCCGAGTCCCAAGGAAATGGAAGGAAAGCAGCTGCCCAACCAGACTCCCAGAAAGATGAGGTGCTACCTTGTAGGCACAGAGTTTTTCAGAAATAGAAAGTTACCCAGGATCCACAGCAGGCCTGACATTAACAGCACTGGAAATGGGGCATCTCAGCCTAAGCCTTCCCATTAAGCCAACTCCTATCTCTGCCTCCGCTTCTCCTCAGGTGTGTTTCTGTCTTTGCTCCAAATGCCAAGGAATCACTACATTAAACTTTTGCATTAAACTCCGCAAGAGAAAAAAAATCCAATTGGTCCAAATCTTCACCATCATATCTCATTTGTCTTTGACCATCCTAGAGATTGGTTTCCTGTGAGTCAAGTGCCCACTCTGATCCAATCAGCTATGGCCAGAGTAGCCAGGTTGCTTGGTCACCAATGCATAAGGAACTGGTTAGGACCACAGCAGAGGGAGGTGGGGGACAGACTGTTTCTTCCTGAAAAGGCTGTGAGTGGAACTCAGCACAAGCACTTATCTCAACAAGTCCAAATTCCTAAAGAGGAAAACCACTTATATCTTACCTCAACAATGTTAAACACACACACACACACACACACACATACACACATGATGCAAAATAACAGTACCAAAACTTACATATACCTTCCTGTCTTTTGAGTTGTTAAAGCATCAACTTTAACCAAGATGATTTAAAAAAGATTTATTCATCCTGCTATCTGACCCCAGAGGTATTTTAGAAGCCACTTGCATCCTGAGCTCTTGGAAAGGTGGAAAGGTAACCTGACTGTGTAGAAGGTAGATGTGAGGGCAGCTGGTCCAGATGAACTTTGACACATATTTCTTGCTAAAATGCATGATTCTATGACAGTTCAGGCCAATTTCCATGGGTTAGGGCAGGAACAGAGAGCCACAAGGAACCAGAGGTCAAGAAAAAGCAAGAAAGGCCAGTTTCTCTTCCTTCACCAAAGCCCAGAGATAAACCTAGGTGGGGGTTTAGTGGGGGTAAGAGAAAGCAGACAGGTGCTTCCATCCCCTCCCCTCAGCAGAACCCACAGAAAGAGCCAAGCTGCGACTGTGGGGATAGCAGTGAAGCTTCTATGGGGTCCTGAACACCATGAAGGATGAGATGGCAGAAGGACTCCATCATTTTGGGGACCTCAAGCATGAAGGCCCTTTTATAGTTTATCTCCTTGAATCCTTACGCTAGACCAAAGTGGCAAGAAAATATTTATTAACCCATTTCACTGATGAGGAAATAGAGGGTTACAGAGGTAAGTACTAATGATGTCCAGGGATCCCTGACTTCTCTATAAAGCATCACCTCCGCCTGGGCAACTCACAATGCAATGAGATACTGATCCCAACCCCCTAGTCCCCGCCACACATACCCATCTGCCAGCTCCCTTCTTCTCCTATCATACACATAGCTTTCTGTGAGCAGACCTTCTGGATCTGATAACCACTATTGTACTGCAAAGAACTAGAGAAAACAGTACCCCCAGAAGACTGACAAAATCTGGCCTGGGACATATGATCACCAGGCACAGCTTGGGGAGGAGGAGAAAGAGGAAGCCCAGGTTTCACTACTTACAAGCAGAGAGCCCTTATCAATGCCACTTCACCTCCTAACCTCCCTCCAGCCCTTAAATGCAAAATCATCCCCATCTGCCTGCCATCTTAGAGAGCTAAGGTAAGCATTAGTACAAAGACTGCTTTTGAAAGTGCTTAGCAAACGATAAAGCATTCTTTGAAGATTATTTTAGGCAGTAGGAAGGCTATGTGGCCATCTCCCGGAAGCTGAATTCTCGCCTCCACTCCCTCACTGTCCCAGGTGACTCCCTGCTCTCTCACCTCCAATTCTAGCTACCATCAGCAGCACCAGAAGGTAGGAGCTTTTTCGGACCATCGTTATATCCCCATCAGCTCATTGAATCTTAATCGAGTGACTGTACGGTATTTTACTGTCTATGCATATTTTCATTGTAAACCATTTTGTTTATTCCTCATAACAATCCAATGTTTATAATAACCCTTTCAAGTGAGCTCTATGGGCCAAGCACTGCTGTCAGCACCTTTATGTGCATCATCTCACCTAATCATCACAACAGTTCTATGAGGCAGGTGTACTATAATTATCTCCTTATTCCAGATGGGGATACTGAAGCACAGAGAGGTCAGAGAAAGTCCTCAAGTTCACACAGTAAGTGTCAGTGTTGGGATACACTCCCAGGATGATTGGCTTCAGAAACCATCTCTTTATTTTGAGGTAACCCGGTTCTCAGCAGTTTCCTCTTAGTGTCAATTTCATTTTATTTTACACATGCTATCTTATTTAACCATCCCAACACCCCTGTGAGGCAGGAAGTTCCATTAAACTGAAAAGGAGCAGTAAACTGATTTTGTGTGAATCTTCACACTAGCAGAGCAGGACTCATACCCGGGTCTTCTCACTCTTAAGTCTGGTGCTCTTCCAGAAACACGCACCTCTCTGAGAAGAAAGGTAAACACAGGCTCTTCCCAAGAAGCTCTGGAGATGACTGAGATAACAAAGGGCAAAGGGTTTGATTTTCTTTGGAAGACAGTTCTTGAGAAACTTAACATTTGATTATTGTTCCTGCATTTTCAGCGAGCGGCAGCATTGAGGGGGTGATGCAAATATCAATCAGCCGACGAGCACATCAGTCATCTTCTGAGTAAGTGCACACATCAAATTAGCATTTCAGAAGCAAGGCAGAGACTAAGATTTCTAATAAGTCTCTCTCCAAAATATACACCAACGTTCAGAGATTTGTTTTAGATATTTCTAACATTCAACATTCCTAGGATTTTCACACAAGGAAGTTAGCAATCTTCAAACTCTCCCAGGTAGTCAGCATCTCTGTTTAGAAATTGTAACAATAATAATTCTGAAGAAAGTAGTAAATTTTACTTCCTTCTTTTTCAATTTCACATACCCCACAGTGGTCATATGTGGGATGATGTTGATTTCTAAAGAAATATTTAAAGGTTTCACCAGTGGAATTTTTGCAAGGATGGAAACTTACTAAAGGTAACTGCTTAGTCAAATCAATAACATCATTCACCATAGATATCTAAAAAAGCAAGATGTGATCTTTTTCCTTGAATGGCTTGGGATGACCTAGGGACACCAAAAGACATGTAATAATTATAGAAACCATTTTGGAATACACTTCTCAGCTCTGATTTTGGGTAAGACAATCTCTTCAAACTATAAGCCTCAGTTACTTTATCTGTAAAATGGGAACACAGCAACACAAACAGGATCATAGTGAGCATTATTTGGACAATTTAATAACCAGAGACTGTTCTAAAGCTGAGAAATAGCAGATAACAAGATAAACAAGGCTCCTAATCTTATGAAGCTTATATCGTAGATGTACTCCATACATTGTTTATAATAATAAAATATAATTACTGTTATTATTTTTTGTTAATTTGGCCCTTTCTTTTTCCATACCAATTTGTTCTTAGAAAAGAACTTATTATTTCAATAGACATCATTTCCTTTTTCATGCTTTTTTTCATTTTTTTTTTAGTGTTGCTAAAAGTCATAGTTTATGAATTGCCTTATAGATTAAAAAATTATTTTACTATGCAGGCTAAGCCTGGCAATTTGCCAAGAGGTCAAATAATCCTAGAGAGATATACAATCTTCTGAGAACAATCCCTGAAGAAAACACCTTCATTATTGAGCACACAGGGAACGTCTTGAGTGAGAAAGGATCCGGAAAGCAGCCTAGGGAGGGATATGGGGCCCTCTGAGAAGGAGTACCATGGCTGTGGCCTCCAGAGAGAGTTGGATGGACATGCTTAGGAGGCAGAAAGCCCAGAAGTGCCCTTAGGCACATGTGGCTGAGAAGCCCCCCAGTAGCACAGAGTACACGTAAGTTGTGTTGGCCATCTCCAGAATGTCTGCCCTGAAAGGGACCTCTCAAAGGGGTGGAATCGGACACTCTCATGTGCAGCCTTGCAGAGTCCCTCCCATCTCACCAGCTCTTCTTTGGGGCCCAACAAGGTTTCTCTGCTTCTAAGACATCTGAACAGTTTCATTTGGAGGCTTCTGCGTGGTTCCAGGGTCTTCTGCAGTAAGTTTGCATGTCACATCAGGCCTATCTTTATTGGTGGAGGCAAAGCTTTGAAACAGAGGACATGTGGATAAAAATGGGATTCCCAATTCAACTCTGTATTTATTTACTAACAAAGATACTCCTAGTTAATCATTTTGAAACATGGGTAAACATTCTTATATTACATAAAGTTTTAAAAAATGGGGCAAACATTCCTAGAACCTCAAAATAATAAAATATTGGAGATGGAGGGGGACATTAGCATCAACTAACTCAACATCCTTTTTTTTTTGGAAGCTGAGGTAAAGGGAGTTCGGAGAAGGAAAATGGTTCTTCCCAAGTTCCATTATTAATATCTGAGAAATCTGGGACCAGGAACCAGGCCTTCTGACTCTCATTCTAGTGCTCCTTCCACCTCTTGATCAATTTACAACCTGGAGCAGGAAATTTGACTATCCTTCTAATCTCCTCCCAACTTGTGCAGCTACAAAAATAGATGCAATCTGGAAGCCCAGCCATGCCAAATATTGTGGCAGACTTCCCAGCCTCTCTCTCCTCCTCCCCCAGCTGATGGGAAGTTGAAGCTCCATAACACTCTTGCTAGAAATGTGACAATTATTTCTCTTTTATTCTTCCTTATATCTAAATCCCACTGCACAACCAAGTTCAAAGCCACTCAGGATCCTCTATCCAGAAAGGAAAATTCAGATCGCTTATTAGATAAACAGAATCCTCTATTTTAGAGTCTGTACAATAAAAAATATATGAGACAATTGTGAATATTTATATTTAAATAAAAGATCCAGGCCAATTAAGAAGAAAAACATGGAGGCTTCAAGAGAAACCTATGTGGCTGCATGGGGTCTTTCTATTGGGATGAGAAGTTAATAAAAAGAGAAACAAAAAAGGAAAGGTTGAGCATATTAAAAGATTGATTTCAAATGGTTGCTGGACGCTGTGAGAGAAGCATTGTAGAAATATAAAAGACAAGGGTATTCAAACATAGCAAGAAGTTGAATTCAAGAAGCTGTTTTTCTTCATGCTGATACTTGGCAGAATACTGAAAAGAGTATATGGAGACATACGTACAAGGATGCTCATTGCAGCATTATTTGTAATAGAAAAAATGGAAATAATCTTAATCTCCTTCCATAGGGACTGGTTAGAATAAATTATGGTGCATCTATACTATGGAATAGCATGCAGCTCTTTAAAAACACAAGGTTGAACTGTATGTTCAGATACAGAATGATGTTCAACATACATTAAGATACAAAGAGATAAAAAGGAAGTCACAATACTATGTAACATAATCTGATTATATATAACAGAAAATGGACATATTTATACATACATAGAAAATTTCTAGAAGAAGATGCAAGAAAATTAATTGCTGGGAAATGCTAATAAAATGAGAGAAAGAGAATGAGACACTTTGATCTGCTGCCTTTCATCCTTCAGATGTGAAGGTTTTACCATGAGGGATATATTATTTCTAATATTTTCAAAACACAAAAATCATCCAGCACTGATGTTTCCCATATATTTTAATGTATTAATAAATTGTACACAACATTAAAAAGTATTAATGAATGCAGAAAAAATACCCAAGAGGTTTTCACCAAACACACTTTCTTCCTCCCTGAAGACTTCATTCTCTGGATAAAATGTATCTTCCCCATCCTTGCCATCATCCTTTGTAACTATGAAGGCTGACACCATGTAGAATTCCTCAATCACATGCTTCCTTGCCCCTGTGATTCACAGACCTCAGACTTATTCTACATCTGCTACTAGCCTTTTGGCTACAGTAGGACCTCATTATGATGCCTAGAGTTCGAACTTGGAACTTCCTTTCTCTGGTCATAGCTCAGAAAGCTAGGAGCACAAAGAATTGGCCCAGATGTCCCAACAAGTTCAACCAAATCATCTTCATCCCCCTTTTTGGCTAAAGACAGATCAGGGAATTCCCTCAGCCACTGCTGGTGAAATGCAGCAAGAAGTTTGTCCACGTCTCTGCAACATATTTGTAGAACCACTTAGAGAAGAGTGGGCTGGACGACTTCGTGGAGCATAGCCATATATTTAACAAACATGTCCATAAAGCATAAGGTACTAATGATGGCAACTGGAGAGAGGATCTAAAGGTCTGCAAAAGGGTCCAGCGTTGGGCCTTATCACACTGATTGTCTTCTCCCTCCCACTTTATTAAAACATTCCAATCTCTGAACTTGAAAAGATACAGATTGGACCATTTTTTTTTCTATGATAAAAACTTGCCCTGTCTACATACTGTATGGCTCCATTTATATGACATTCTGGAAAAGGCAAACTAGAGAGATAGAAAGTAAGTGTTAGAGTGGGAGTAGGGATTGGCTACAATGGGGAAGCACGAGGGAATTTTTTGGAAGGTGAAACTATCCTGTGTCATGATTCCAGAGATGGATACCTGACTCTATGCATTTGTCAAAACCCATAGAACTATACGCTATAAAAATGTGAATTTTGCTGTATGTAAATTTAAAACTAAATAGAAAAAAGTGCTTTGTCATATTGAGATCTTATTATTTATTATAATAATAATAAATGGATATAAAAATGAATGCTAGGTCCTCACTTCAACAGCTTACAATTGCAAAGGCAAAATTCCCCTAGTTTCTTCAGAGTTGGAGTTAAGATATCTGGCTGCACATACCCATCATATCCTCAGGTGGCCCCTGCCTGCCTCCCCAATTTTGTCTCCAGTCATTACTTTTTCTTCCCACTCCACATTCTCGGTCCTAAATATACCAAGTTGTTTCCTGCCCCTGTGCCTTTGCACACAGGTCTCTTAACTAGTAATACCTTTGCCTCACCATTTCCCTGCACTAACCATGAAAACTCTTCAACCTTCAAAACCCAGCTCAGCCAACAGCTTCTTAGAAAAGCTTCCCTGACTCCTCGTTGCACCATCTTTCACTTGGCTCCTGGAGTTAAATTGAGCTCCTGGAGGATAGACGCTAGGTCTTCTTGTTCACCTCTGGGTCCTCAGAACCCAGCACTCGGTTGGATACAAAATGCCACACTCAAATAAGTATTTGTAGACTTTAAACAATTTTAGGTCACTAATTTTTTTTTTTTTTTTTTTCTGATTAGGCAAGCTAAATCACTAGTTGTGTTTGAAGAAGGGGCATTTCTCAAACAAAATTCTTAACACTGTAATCGGTTTTTCCTTTTCTAGCATTTTGTTAGTACTTGGGGACAATTTCACATATTAAGAGGGTGCAGTCAGCAGTAATCCATTTTATAGCATGTTTTGCAAGATATAGTCTCATATCTTACTTTAGTCAATTTTCTTCTGGTTTTCAGGCACTGGTGTAAATAAGTTTGCAATGCTTTTGTGCAGTGTGCGTGATTCCTAATTCTTCCCTGCAGTCCCTTATACTTAAGATAAGAGGACTAAAGTGCGTTTGACTTCAGCTGGGGCTTATTGTGATGCATCCAAAAAGCAAATGGAGAAATATCAGCAGACCACACAGACTCCTTGGAAAGGACTGTGATGCATTGCTGTAAGAATCTCAGACTATTGCTTATGGTAAAACCCCTGTGCCTTACTCAAATACTAAGGGATCTGAAAAGATTGGAGGAAAGGATTTCCCATCCTGAATTCTCTATTCACCAAAGCTGATCTCATTCCCTGACTCCAGTGATGAGACAGGTTCAAAGCCATCTGGCTGTTTCAGGCTGGTATATTGACAATGGCTAGGATGGATCCTTGCCTTCAAGGAGACTGCAGTAGGCTCGGTCTTCAGGGAGAGCTGCCATCTTTGTTGTCACACTTGCTCAAATCAAGGCAGATCTGGCTGGAGCTGGGGATATGACCAGTCCATTACAGGTCTGGATAAGGTGCGACTAATGGCGACCAAGGGCTTCAGAACATGGCCCTGGGGTCTTGGCAACAACATTCACGAGTACAGCACCTTAGAAGAGTGGCATAGGGAACATATGCTGTTATCCTGCTAATCCTCAGTTTCCCCATCTGTCAAAGAGAGAGGATTAAAACTAATGATTTCTAAGGCTCCCTTTGCAACTGCAGCTTGGGTAAAACAGAACGGTCAGAAACAAGGCCAGGCAGGAGCAGAGAGCAAGGCAGCTCAAGGTTCATGCTGAGCTAGAGAAGAACAAAAAGTAAGCGCAACCTTATGGGGATTCCTGGATGGCTCCTGAGGTTTCCTGCTCCAATAAGACATTGGGGAAGCTGTCCATGAGACCATTTAACAAGCTATATGCTTAGAGAATATTTGAAAAGAAGGGGCTGCTAAGTAGCCTTCAGAGGCCAATGGAGTAGTACATGGACAATCTATTAGGATCCAGTATCCCAGGCAGGAGTCCCAGGGGCAGGACTGACATTTCTCAGTCCAGCTGGCCCCCACACTGGCCCCAGCCTTGGCATAGCCCCTCTGACTTCTTTCAAACCCCCTCTCTTTATTCGCTCCAAACTCCAATGTATATTTCATTAGAAAGCAACATGGCATGGCAGGAATACAGCGACTTTAGAGTCTGAAACCCTGAATGTGAGTCTTAGCAGCCTCGACTGTTATGCACCACGTAATCTTGAGTAAATTATTTTTGCCACCTCTACCTCAGTGTTCTTCATCTGTAAAATGGAAATTATAACACCCATCTCCAGAGATGTTTTCATGATTCAAATTAGGTCACTAAATTGCCATGCTCTGTAAACTGAAACACTAGACAAACCTAAGCCATTAGCCACGTCAAATTATTTTGGGAAGTCATTGGGGTCTAAATGATGCATAAACAAAACCAGAGCTGGAGAGAAAGCCTCGCTTGGCCCTGTGCAGACTCACTGTCTCCTTTCTGTCATCTGGCGATCCCCCAACCCTCCCCTCCAGCCTTCCGGGCTTGGCAGTGGGGCCAGCCAGCCACTAACAGGATGGCTCACTGCTCGAACCAGACAGTCCCCAGGGCTGGAGGCTTGTGGCTGTGAGCCTATCAGCTGGCATGTTGACAGACACAGGATCTGGCCAATACATGTCTAATTGGGATGGTACCAATTCTCAAACACGGCAGTTCTGTGTAGCGAATCCAAAGGGGTTGGAGGCAATACTAAAAGCTAGAGGTCTGGGAGGCCACAAACCTTGGCACTTCAAGGCCATGGAATGTTATGGAAGGGTAGAGGATCTGGAAAAAACAACACACTAGCATTTTATACGCAGGAGGCAGTGTGTGGCAGGGAAAAGTATATGAACTCAGGGGCCTCACACACCTGAATACCAAGCCCAGCTCTGCTATTTACTTTCTATGTATTCTTTAGCAGGTCACTTAACATCTCTGAGCCTTGGTTTTCTCATTGTACCATGAGTATTGCAACAGTAATGTAATTCTAACAACTAACATCTGCTGGAGGCGTATTATGTACCAGTCACTGTTTCATGTCCTCTGCTAGTGTAATCCGTGTAATCAACTTCTCAGGATTCTTCTGAAACTACTTGGTGAAGTATCTGGTAGGCTAACAGGCACTCAGTGAGAATGAGCTTCCTCCCTGTATGTACCCTTTATCTTTATGTCCCCCAAACCCAGCTGCCCTAGTGCAGCTGATATTTTATCCTTTGTGAATCCCAGCTTCACTGCTTACCAGCTCTGTAGTCTTGGGCAAGTTACCTAACCACTCTGAGCCTCACTATTTTTCTTGGGTAAAATAATAAATAATGACCTCTGAGAGTTGTTGCAGGAACAAAATGATAAAGACAAAGCACTTAGTGCAATGGCTACCAGGTAGTAAATTCTCCATATTAGTTGCTTTACTGATTATGTATAAACCCTCATATTTGTGTCACATTTTTTCACTTTGTGAAGCACTTTCACAGTGTTAACTCATTAGATTTATACTCTATAAGGAAGATATGGCAAGAATTATTAATTTTTTGACAAATGGAGGCTCAGAATTGTGGAGTGGCTTACTCAAGGTCATGTCATAAATAAGAGGTAGAGATGAAACCTAAACCCAACTCTTCCTCCTTCAAGCCTAGTGCTCTTTCCCTTCTAAGAAGCTGCAGAGTCACTGGTAATGGCCAGAGTCAACTCCTCAAAGCTGCCACATTGGCCTAGAACAAAACTGGTGAGTCCATTGGTTTTGTTAACGGTGGGTGAAAGCCAGAGACCTGGGGTGAATCCAGAGTCTCTGTGGCTATTCTATGAATAGAGGGAAAGGCTCAGGCAACTACAGGTCCTTGAGGATAATTTATGGCATTTAGGAACATTTATGAGTCAGGGAGAAGTAGGGAGAGGCTCTGAATGGAAACAGTTCCCACTGAGTTTGAAAGTCCTCAGACTTCACAGGGTCCCACAGAAATGGAATATAAAATTGCATGGATAAATATTATGGTATTTTTCTGGGTAGAAAGGCTATAGGTTTTGCCTGATTCTCTGAAGCATTTCTGACCCACAAAAGGGAAAGAGCAGTTTCTGTAAGAATGCCACATTGACTTCTGCACTCGAAGTCACCCTCTTACAAGTCCTGTTCTACAGAAGTGGCTTCTAGAGAGGATGACCGTGGCCAAAGGAAATAGACACCATGTTCCGTCTACCTTGCCTGATGTCACATTTATTTCCTTCTTTTCTTCTATTTGTCAACTTTTCTTTAATAAATAAAGAGTATCTTCACAGTCACTCAAAACAGCAAAGTTTTTTTTAAAAACCTTTAAGTCCATTATTTAACTCAAGAAACAAAAGTTTATGTAACATAAGCAGGGTTTCCCACTTTGTCTCAGCAAATGCAATTTAGATGTGCTGTTTCTAATGAAAGCAAAAACAGAACAAATAATTAAATTAAAAACAACAGCATCAATTTAGTGATTTACCAATTAGCAATTCACTCCAACATGTATTGAATAAATGCTGAGCTCACAGAACACCATGCATAGTGTTCTTAGTTTAATTGGCCTCTCTGCAGCATTGAACATGCTAGCCACTGTCTTCTGCTACGCCACCACTTTACCTTGGTCTTGGTGACACACACTTCCCTGGCTCTCTGCCTCTTATACAGTTCCCTCTTCTTTCCTCCCCCTAGATATTGGCTCCATCCATAGGCTTGTTTTCAGGCTATCTCTCTGATGACTTCATTTGCTTCCCTGACTTCAGTATCTATCTGATGATCTATGCTGATGATCCCCAAATTTGTATCTTTAGCTCAGACATCTTAAAAGAATTCCAGGTTTACAAAGCCAACCTCCTACAGGACACCTCCATTTGAATGTTCCACCAGTATTCAAACTCAACATGTCAGAAGCTAAACTTATTATTCCCAGGGTCAACCCTTGACTTTGACCAGGATGACTCAGAGTCAGTTATAATCTTCCTCTTGTGCCTCCTATTAGTAAATGCAAGCCAAAACCATGGATGTTTGACTTATTTCCCACTGCCACATCCAGTGATCCTAAGCCTGTTGCTTCTTCTCCAGTACCTTCAATAACCATCAAATACCTTGGTTACTCTACTAATTTCACTTATCTGGACAATAGCAACAGTCTTGCAACAGATCTCTTTGCTCTATTCTTGAGTGCTTCAATCTGTTCTTCATGCAGCAGTCAGAGTGATTTTCCCAAGATGCAAACTAGATTATGTCACTCTCATATCTAAAACTCTTCAATGGTTACCAAGGCCTTTAGGATAAGGTTCAAATACCTGGGGGTGTCTTATCAGTTCCTCTGTCTCTGACCCCTGCCCATTTTTCCAGGCATCTTCCTGCCATCTGTATTAGTTAGGATTGAGGTTCCAGCTGCTATAACAAAGACACAGATATAAGAGTGGCTTTTGAACAGGGTAGATGGCTTTTCCTCTCTTATACAGAAAACCAAGTGTAAATAGTCAGGTCTGACATAGGAATCCCAATTCCTTCTCTCCTGTTGCTCCATTATCCTCAATGTGCCGCTTCCAAATAAGGTGGTCTAAGGTGATTGTTCCTACCTTCACTTTCCATTCCAGCCAATAGTAAAGGGCCAAAGGGACAATGAAAGGATCCAGATGAGTTTAAAAAAAAACATATTACATACACCCACACCCTGTTTGCTGTAATTAAGTTATTTGTCCACCCTTGGCTTCAAGGGTGGCTATGAAATGTTGCATTTTGCTGAGTGACTGTGTGCTAACTCACGCTTGTTTCAACCTAGGAATTCTTAACTGTGTTGAGAACCCTTTCTGCTCCTAGAGGATGTTGTGCTTCCCCTCCCAAAATGCTTACACTAGATTTGAATTGCTTGATTACTTATCTGTTTTCTCATCCAGACTATGAGATTCTTTAGAGCTGGAACTGCATCGTGCTCATCTTTGTTTCCTGAGTGCCTAGCATAGTGCCTCATGCACAATAGGTTATCAATACATGTTTGTGGGTTGAATTAATTTTTAAAATTTTAGTAAGAATAGGACTTCAAATTGTACACACAGTATGAACTTAGCTATGAAAAAAACACAAAAAGCAAACAAACGAATATAAAAAGAGTTCCAAGTAGAAGAATATCAAAATGTTAACAGAGGTTGCTTATAGGCCATGAGATTATGGGTGGTTTCTCTCTGATTCTAGCACTATTATTTTAATTTGGGGGAAAATAATATTAAAAAGAAGGAAGGAAATTTTGTTGGTTTTAATTTATATCAAGCTCTTTAAATGTTTCACTAAGGAATTCACAATTATGTTGTCTTTGAGACATTGCTCTTTCAAAACACCACAGAGCCAACTTGGAATGATTTATTTCAAAGTGAACATTTAGAGGAAGAGGTCACCAACTCCAGACTGGCCATTTCATAGGTGAGAAAACTAGGTCCAGAGAGAAGAAGGGGCCTCCATAAATATGGTCGTTTTTATTGTGATAAGAACACTTAGCATGAGATCTACCCTCTTAACAAAATTGTATGTGCATGGTAGAGGGTTGCTAATTACAGGCACAATGTTGTACGGATGATCTATAGAACTTGACAGCCTTGTAAAACTTTATATTTGTTGAATAGCAATTCCCCATTTTCTCTTTCTCCTCAGCCCCTGGCAACCACCATTATATTGTTTCTATGAGTTTGACTATTTTAGAAACCTCATATAAGTGGAATCACGTGGTGTTTGTCCTTCTGTGACCACCTAACTTCACTTAGCATAATGTCCTTCAGGTGTATCTATGCTGTCATATATGGCAGGATTTTCTCCTTCTTTAAGGCTAATACTCCTCTGTCTCTTTCTCTCTCTCTCTCTCTTATATAAATGATAAAATGTTAATATCCAAAATATATAAAAAGCTCCTACAACTCAATAGCAAAACAACCAATCAAAATCACACACACACACAGCGCACACATGTGGGTATCACATTTTCTTTATTCATCTGTCAATGAACACTTGTTTCCATATCTTTGCTATTGGCAATAACACTACAATGAACATGACAGCATTAATATTTATTTGAGATGCTGATTTCAGTTCTTTTGGATATATACTCAGAAGTGGGATTGCTGGATCTCATTGTAATTCTATTTTTAATTCTTTAAGGAAACTTCATACAGTTTTCCATAGCAGCTGCACCATTTTATATTCCCACTAACACTGTACAAGGGCTCTAAATGCTCCACATCCTTTGTTATCCTTTTTTTTTTTTTTGACAATAGACATCCTGATAGGTATGAAATGGTATCTCATTGTGATTTTGGTTTGCATTTCCTAATGAATAGTGATATTGAACATTTTTCATAAACTTATTGGCCACTTGTATGTCTTCTTTGGAGAAATATCTTTTAAGTCTTTTTGCCATTTGGGGTTTGTGTGTGTGTGTGTGTGTGTGTGTGTGTGGTTTTGATTGGCTGTTTTGCTATTGAGTTTTAGGAGCTTTTTATATTTTTGGATATTAACCTTTTATCACTTATATAATTTGCAAATATTTTTTCCCATTCTGTAGGTTGCCTTTTCACTCTGTTGGTTGTTTATTTTGCTGTGCAAAAGTTTTTTAGTTTGATGTAATCTCACTCATTTATTTTTGCTTATGTGGTTTATGCTTTTGGTGTAATATCCAAGAAATCATTGCCTAGACCAATGTTACACAGTTTTTTCTCTATATTTTCTTCTAGGAGTTTTAAAGATTCAGGTCTCATGTTTAAATTTTTGTTGATTAACTATTTTAGGTTAATTTTTGTGTACAGTGTAAGATAAGGGTCCAGTTTCATTCTTTTGCATGTGAAGATCCAATTTTCCCAACACCATTAGTTAAAGAGACTATCTTTTCTCTATTGTGTATTATTGGCACCCAAAGATCAGTTGACTGTGTATGCTGTGGGTTTATTTCTGGGCTCTCTATTCTGCTCATTGTTCTACATGCCTGTTTTTATATCAATATTATACTGTTTTAATTAGTGTAGCTTTGTAATATGTTTTGAAATCAAGAAGTGTGATGCCTTCAGCTTTGTTTATCTCTCTCAAGATAGCTTTGGCTATTTAGAGTATTTTGTAGTTCAATACGCATGTTAGGAATACTTTTTCTATTTTTGTTTAAAAATGGGATTTTAATAAGGGTTGCATTGAATCTGTAGATCACTTTGAATAATTTGGACACTTAAAAATATTAAATCTTCTAAACCATGAGCACAGGATGATTTCCTATTTATTTGTGTCTTTAAAATCTTTGATCAATGTTTTATAGTTTTCGGTGTACAAATCTTTGACCTCCTTGGTTGAGTTTATTCCTAAGTTTTGTTTTTCTTTTGATGCTATTGTGAATAAAATTTTGTTTTCTTAATTTCCTTTTTGGATAGTTTGTTGTTTGTGTGTAGAAACATAACTGATTTTTGTATGTCGCCATTGTGTTCTATGACTTCACTGAGTTTGTTTATTAGTTTGTTTATTAGTTACTGATTGGCTGTGCCTCTGGATGTATCAGGCTTGGTTTTATTCTTTAGAGAATGCCTTTGATTGATACTTTTTAATTTCAATTGTTCTCTTTTTCAGTCACGATGAACCGCCAGTTCAGAAACAATGCGTCCTGCTGTGTGCATGGCTCAATTTGGTGCCTTGGCCAGCATATTGGAAATAAATGATGAAATCAGTCCTAGTAGCCCATTGCAGATGCCGCCACATTGCAGCATCCTAAGACAAGGGCATTTGTCTGCAGCTTTTCCAGGAAGAGGCCCCTGGCAAAGCTCATCAAAAGAAGGCAAGGCTGCCAAATGTTTTGCTCTTTCTTGACATGATTATGGAGGCCATTTTGTGATGATTTTTAAAATAAATCTGAGTTTATTCCTTTTTTCACTAGGCTCTTAACCCCTTGGTTACACAGTCATGAAGAGGGCACAGAGGTGCAAGTCATGTTTTAAAAGACTTTGAGATCAAACAAATACAAGGAGAATTGTTCCATCTTGATTATGCACACCTCTCCCTTGTCCCCACTGCTCTGGGTATTAGACTCCTCAGCATAGTCTGAATAGAACATGAGCAAGCCTAGCTCAGCATCTTTACAGACATCTTCTGACCTTTGGATTCTCTCTTCTAACCTCCATGCCCAATGGTTCTACCTCCTCCAGAAAGCCTTCCTGATCGTCCTGGCTTTCTCTGGTCTCAGGTGCCTCAGAACTGATAGTTCATGGCCTATGTACATATGCCACTTTTTTTATATGTCCCATATCTAACCTTAGGTGTTGGTTTATTTTTTCATGTAAGCCCACTACATTTCCCCAATCTGTGGACTTTCTGAAGTCACAGACCGTGTCTGACTCATCTCCATGTCCTCAGAGACTTGCTCTCAGTAAGCACTCTGCAAATTTTTGTTGAATCTGTAAGATCATCCAACAATTTAGGGCAGCTTTACTTTAGAATTTGAGCCAACATTCTTTCCCAATTAACCCAGAGCTCCCACCTTTCACCCATAGATCTTTTGGATCAAGTCTCTCTTCTAGGCCTTCAGCACAAGGGAAAGCAGAAAAAGTATAGGACTAGTAGGTAAGAGTCCTGGGTTCAATCTAATATCTGTCTATTACTCATTGAATGAGTCATTGTATGTCTCCCAAAAATAGTTTTTTCAACTGCACAACGGTTGTTGTTGCACTACACAAGTCGTTTTAAGGATTCAGTGAAGTAGTGTACTCCTGAAATCTTGGAGACAGGTAGAACCCAAAAAGGCAACTTTATGCTTCTTTTTCCTATTCCACTTGTAGGCACCACAATTTTTTTGTTTCTTTCCATCCATATCTGACCCATTCACATTACTACTTACAAAACTCACCTCAGCACATGATGTTCTTGCCTATAGCAAACAGCGGCCTCCAGAAGTGTAAATTTTATAGCTGTCAATGGAGTCATTCAAGAATACCAGGGTCAGGTCTAAGTCTGACATCTACAGCGAGGGTTCAGAAACAGTGATAAAAGCCAAACAGCCCCTCTATTACTGAAGAGAGTCAATATTCCTGGAGAGATTCATGTTTGCAGTAGGAACATCTATATGGTAACAACAAAAAGGTGTATACAGATGGAATTGGTGCAAATTGTACTGTATTTACTCTGTAGAGATCCAGTGTTTGTCTCTCTTTGTTGACAAGGCTTGTAGCACACCAGCATTCTATATCTCTTCTCTATGGCTAAGGCCACTTGGGGGAATTCAGAGTACTTCTACAGTGTGTGTGTGTGTGTGTGTGTCTGTGTATGTCTGTGTGTGTGTGTGTGTGTGCACATGTTATATAAATACAGCATGGATTCTTCATCTTTCCACTATTTGATATGCAGAATTTATGTAATGTGGGTATTCATATTAACTCTTTATTCTAGATATAGGGGATCTCATAAATGAGTCAAAGAAAAATATCCTTGGTGCCAGAATGCTGGGAGGGTCAAACCCATGTGAGGCTTTTCTGGAGCTCTTATACAATGCAAAATGCCCACAGTCCAGAAGACAAGGTTATTAGGTGAGGACTTAGAAGACAAAAACGCATGTGGATTGGAGGCAAATATTACAGTGACAGGTTACTCCTCCCAGCTTTCCTATAAATACCACTTCTCATGGGATGTGAGTTGCTATGGTGATGGAGGTAGGGTGATCACTGAACCTAGAGGGTAATAGGAAATGTTACTATAGGCTATAGCTTCTCTACTCTCCTGCCATGCCTCCTTCACCTCATCCCTTCTCAGCCACACAGCCTCTCAAGCTTTCTACCTTCTACCTTAAAGCCACTGCAACCTCTTCTCTGCACATTTCTACCTAGTAGTCACTTCCAGTTGCTCCTTTTTTGATTGGTCCCTTTCAGGGTGAGAGCATCTTAGGATCACCTCCAGATTTCAGATTTGACTTCTCTCCCCTTGAAAATCCTGTACTGCAGGCCTAAGGCAAAGGAGGCACCCAGGTTTCTGGGATACTAACCCTGCTAGGACTTCTGAGCATTTGGATCTCTAATTTCCAAAAGAGAAAGCTGGACACCTTACAAACATATCCTCTTCTGTAAAATTCTCTCATTGGATTAGAGCTCAGTCTGATACTTTAGAAGAATATACTTTCTTTGTCACTAAATGAGGAGCTCAATGGTCCCTAGCTAGCTGTTGAGTTCCACATGAATTCACCTGCGTGAGACAGAGGTTGGGACTGAGGCTGCAGGCTCAGCAAAGAAGGACAGTGTGATGTGGCTGCTTAGTAAGTCTGCAGCATCTTGGTCGGCCTTGCTAAAAGGGAAGAGCTCTAATGAGTGGGAGGGCCTGGGTAGCCCCATTCCACCTTGTGCCGGTCAGCCCATCCGTTGGATCATCACACCCACAATTACAAGTCTCTGCTTTATGGAAGACAGATAGCCTGAGTCCACAACGGAAAGAGAAACAGGGCGGATGAAGGGTCAGACGTGTAACCAATGTGAAGAAACTGGGAATTTGTGGCTTGTAGGAGAAAAGCCATTCGAGGTTCCATAAGAGCTGCCTCCATTTATCTGAAAGGTGGTCATTTGGAAATTAGATCAATTACATTCTATGTGAAAACTAAAACCAATGGCTAGAGATAATAGGAAGTTAATTTTGGCTCAAAATTAAGTGCACCTTCTCTAAAAAATAGAACTGGCTCCTCTCAGTGGATGGGGCTGCTTCGTGAAGCAAAGACCCCCCTACACACATACACCAGTAGGAACATTCAAGCAGAGGTCCGATGACAAACCGTTAAGAGGTTGGCCTAAGAGATTCCAACTGCCGGGGCCCAAACCTGATGACTTCTGAAAGCCTTCTCAATTTCTGAATTTTGATACCAAAAGAGAGTCCAGAACCTAATTCCAAAGAGCATCCTCTCCCCTGCCTCCCTTTCCATCACTAGCACACTAATTTTCCGTCCTTCGGTGCCGGTGGGAAGCAAGACTCCATGAGCGCTGGTAAGTGAGACAAGGCTCTGCCCAGCCCTCTCAGCATGCTTGGCAATTAGCTGGACTCCAGCCTTCCAGGACTTACAAGCTCTCAGCAGGTTGTGCTACTCCACCAGTGCTTATTTAGAACCCAGGGAAGGAGGCAGCCACAGGTAGCAGGAGCTTAATTCTGAACCCATGCTAACCAAACATTAACATTTGCATTTAAAAACAAGAGAATGAAAAAGAGCGATAAAAACTCTACTCAATTAAAGCTGTTTGCAAATGCAAATATGCCTGACACCAGAGAGAAAGGGACTCCTGAGCAGCCACCCCTCTCTGCTGACATTTGTGACCAGACAGAAAAGGGGAGTGTATACATGTTCCGGGAGAAGAAAATGGGATGGGTTGTGGGGTGGAGGATGAGGAGGGACAGAAAGATAATTTTGTTCTATACCATGAAACCTATAATTTCCCTCTGACATGAAAATTAGCTCTGTAGCTAATTAGCTTTCTAATATCATTTGCTGCACAGAAGGGATAAAAGTTTATGAATTTATGAAGCTACCTGGAAAAGAAAAAAGAACAGCAAGTTTGCAAGAGGGGATTATCTGATTGAAATCGCTGGGGCCATTTCAGGGGATCGGATCTGTGGCTGCCTTTGTGCCCTACCTGGTGCTGTGTCTATACACCCTCTCCGCTGTGGCACCTCCTGGCTTCCCTAAGGAGCCTCCTGTCTTTGCAAAGTCCTACTGGAAAGTGTCTCCTCATACTGTGCTGGCCTGTGTCCTCTGCAGCTCCTGCGGCTGGTCCTCATTGTGTCTCTTGAGTGGCAGAGCTCACTTTCCCTCCCCCTGCCTAGAACAAGCCTTCTGTGGCTTGAAGGCATATACGGATGAGGCTGTGAGTCTGCTTGGCAGCTGGCCTGCTTACCCCATCAAACATCTTCCCCTCTCTGGGTGGCTCCAGCCTCTTTTGCCTTCCTACCAAGTTCACTGTGATTCACTTTGGTCAAGAGCCTTCCAGAAGCTTCGGAAACTCAGCCTGGCCATGGGTGGTTTCTCTTATTTTTATTTTCTTTAAAATATGATCATAGCTTATGTTAGCTTATGTTTACAGATCACATATTATGTGCCAAACATGTCATGTGCTTTATTCCATTTAACCATCATAGGAACTCCAGGAGTTATGTTAGATTATCATTCCCACTTAACAGATGAGAAAACTGAGGCTCAGAGAGGTTGCAGACATGGTAAGTTATATAGCCAGGATTTTGAACCCAGGTCTGTCATTTGTTATCAAAACCACTACCTCACCCATGCAGGGCCCTTTGCAGCTCATTAATGATTACTTTCACTGATTTTGTGCTTTGCCCAATCCTCAGGAT
The DNA here is from genome assembly GCF_003255815.1 of Theropithecus gelada. Taxonomy (NCBI): domain Eukaryota; kingdom Metazoa; phylum Chordata; class Mammalia; order Primates; family Cercopithecidae; genus Theropithecus; species Theropithecus gelada. Next base: position 41,530,112 of record NC_037683.1, on the reverse strand, counting down.
ACAGGCGAGGAATGTGAGCTCCACAGTGGTTGAGTGACCTGCTCCTTGTCCACAACTGGCCATCAGTGGGTCTGGGGTTGGAACACAGACTCTGTTCCATGTTTTCTGTGCCTCAGCACATTAACATACACCTGCTAAATATTTTGCCCTAAAATTGTTTTCCTTGGATTAAAAAAGTCTCAAGATAATTATGACTTCCATTAAATATAACCAAAAAGTGTAACACATGAGATTAACACAGAGCAGATTTTGAATTCTTGTCTGTAATTAAACCTATTTTTAAGGACACTTCCCGTGGGCTCCTAAACATAATGTAATTGTACTTCACGGCTTCCTCCATGCAGGTAGATATCAGCTCGTGGCCACATGTAACTACAGCTTTGGGTCCAGACCATCACCATCCAGGCCCTGAGTCTTCAAAGAAGCCCAAGAGGCCACAAAGCCCTGCCCAGCTCACTGTCCACACAAAGTATTCTTCTGCCCTCTCTCCTGCTCCCCACTCACCAGTACCTGCCAGCTTTAAGGGTGGATTTGCGCAGTGACTAAAACTCCCACATTGAGCCCTAAGTTCTCAGATCTGTTATCTCTTGGGCTGGGGTCCACTGTGGTTCCTCTTTGGCTTCTCCAACCAAGACTGGACCCCCTACCACATTCTCCCTATAATCTGACCCTGACATTTCCCAGCTTTCCTGATGCCCACAGTTTGCAATACCTCAACCCCAAATAAACACTTTAAAAATAAAGAAAAATGTCAGAGCAAGACGCTGTCTAAAAAATAAATAAAATAGAAATAAAATAAAATAAAATAAAAATAAAGAATAATGTCATCCATTTTTCTAGTAAAGTCCACAATACATCAAATCCCCATTGAGTAAAACTGGCCCTTTGGTAGAAATCATCAATTAAGCTGAATTTTAAAAAATATCTGTATCATTATCATTCTCTTTCTAAATACTGTTAGGAATTACTGGTCCTTAAATGATTTCATTCACTAATTGTAATAAATTTATTTTGGGATGTCTCAGAAAACAAATTTGAAGATGAACAAAGCAATGCTTCTTAATACTGAAATTGCTAAACTTCTCATAGAATATAAAAAGAAAATTACTTTTAAAACATACTCTTCCAGGTTATGGAGCTTAGGGGACTGATTGCAACTCTTACGTGGCTACTTTTACTAAAAGTTTGTGGTATCCAATAATGGTACTCTTAAAGAGTAATTAACATCTTCAGAATAGGATTCATGAATATTACTCACCGCAGCTTATGGAATCCAAACAAAAGCACAGCCAAGAACCCAAGGCATGGTTGATATGCAGGAAATAGCCAGACCGGGCTGTTTGGTCAGCAGCCTCAACGCTCCAACTGGAGACTGGAATGGGACTCAAAGGGGCCTGGGAGTACGCTTCCCAAAACATGCCAAAGATGGTCATCTGGCTCATGAAATCTGGAAATTCAATTTCTTCGTTCCCAATAGTTCCCTTAAAAAAGTCAGTTTAATAAGTATTAAGAGTGCATCCAGTTTTGATGCTTTCCTGTGTACTTAAAAATATTACATACCGGCCTTCTGTTTTCATATAATCTCCATTACATAGTTGGGCTTTGCCCACATTTTGGCAATGATGTCTGTCTTTCAAAATTTGCTTTCCTCATAAATAAAGAAGTGAGTCCCTGTTCTCTAGGCAGCCTCTCCTTTTACCTCCTAGCTGGGCTCAACCCTGCCATTCCCTTCCTTAGTCCTCTGAAACTGGGTGCCACCTGAAGTAGATTTACTGCCCTGTTCTTTTGGTGAGTTCTCCGTGTATCTCTCATCCGCCTCCTCATTTCTTCTGTGGACTTCGCATTCAGATGACACCTCTGAGGCTGTTCTGGCAGCCTATCCTCAGAAAGACCTCCTTGGGCCCAGCTGCTTCCGGAGATATGATAGAAAGTGGAATTGGGTGGGAAGGATGGTTTTAGAAAACTTGAATGCAAATGATATGCAAATGATGCCGCTAACAAGCTGTGTGACCTGAGGAAAATCACACAGCATCTCTGAATCTTTAATTTGGTGTTCTGTAAAAGGGAGATTCTCACCCCAACTCCCCTCTGTTGGAACAAGATGGTCGTGAAATGACAAAAGCAAAGGAGCTCTGTAAACCACAAAGAGCTGTCCAGAGGTGAACAGATGTTATTTATTCTCCTAGCAACATCACTGCTTTCATCTGGGCAGCTGTTAGCAGCGGCATTATTCTTCCCCCGCCAGGTCCCAGTGTTCCCATCTCTTCTCTCATCCTACTCCAGGAGGGCCCATCCCAGTGACCCCAGTTTCAGTTTCACAGAAGGTGCAGCTGGGTCCTTGTTCTCTGCAGCTGAAGCACTCAGTTTGCCAGAAGCCTGCCCCTCAGATAACTTCTTAAAATGCCGTTAAAGCATGCCCAACTTCCTCTCAGTTCCTGAAGCAAAACACAAGCAGCTGGCAAGTGGTTAACCCAAGCCACCCTCACCACAGCACCATCACACATATTTGGGGACAACAAAATGATGCTAACAGGGCTTAAGCTTTGAGGTGTGATGGGCCCAGGTTTGAATCCTGCCCTCAACCATTACCAGCAGTGTGATCTTAGGCAAGTCTCTTAACTTCTGTGAGCCTCAGTTTTCTCATCTATAAAATGAAATAATAATACGTCACGGGGCACTCGGTAGGTGATGATCATTATGATGATGATAATAATATGACAGAAACGCGGGGAGCTTGTCAGACAGCGTTTAGTTTACTGCTGCTTTTATTGGGACTGTTAATACTTCCTAATAACTCATTAGGCAAGTTCAAGATTTCCTGGGACCAGTGTACCATTTGAAGGTCTGGGGAGAGAAACCCTGCACAGTCCCCCTAGATGACCTGCTTTTTTCCTAGGGTCTCATCCAAGATAAATCCCATTTCTCATACCATGCTCCATATCTCCAGAAAATTGAATTAATACAAATAAAACTCTTGGAATAATTCCAAACTGAGACACTCACTGTTCCCCAAATAAGCCCCTCATAGTCTTGCCTCTGGGTGCATGTTCACACAATCCCCTCCACCAGGACAGCCTGTCCCCCTTGCAGTGCCAATAGGCATATGCCAATCTTTCATACCCATCTTTCCTGTCTCATCAGCTCAGCCTCGCCTAGTACTCAGAGTTCTTGGCAAACATGTCTTCTCTCTCTCTGCCCTGATGCCTCCAGGAGGCCAGAGGCCCTGCTACCATCTCCCGGGGAGAAATCAGAGTGGGGCTTAAGGGGAGGAGGGGGTGTGGGAGGTGGTACCAAAAACTGATGCAGGAAGAAGAGAACCAGGAAGCAGAAAGATGAATGACTGAAGCCAGGGAAAATTTGCATCAGAGGGTCACTCTGTGTTAGGACAGGATTTTCATGAAGGGAAAATTCAGTTTAGTATAAGAAATCAAACAAGAGAAGCACTATGGGGAGTCTTTACCCAGAATAGATGCAAAATATCTTCACAGGGCTTCCCATGTGCAATGTTCTACAAGGCCATTATTAAAATTCATAAATGAGGAGAAGCTAGTTGATAACCCAGAATAACATTAGTGTTCGATCAGTGCAGAAACAATAATCAATAAGGCCAACAGGAGAGGCTCAGAGAACAGCAGAGACATTCACACTGCTGCGGGCCTCTCCTCCTCTGGGTGATTTCTGTGTGTTTAATGTTTCTTTATCCCTGCAGTATCCCGTGTATCATGATTGTACTCTTACAGGTTCCTTGGGGACAGAGCTGAGTCTGTTTCCTGCTTGTCTTCTTGATGTCTTACACAGGGCCAGCCACAGAGCCCGTCTCCATAACCGGGTGCTAGACCATGCCTCCTGCTCATGTTCCCTCACACCTGAGTGAGCCTTCCTGCATTGAAGGCCTAGTCTGCAGTCTCTGGGCTTTGACTCTGAAGCCAGTCTCTTTTCATGGCAGCTCAACCATCATGCTGGCTGAGAGGTCTCAGTGAATATCTGTTGACAGAGATCTCGCACACCCCTGGTCTCCTCTTAACTTACCTGTCAAACTCTGGCAGGAATGCCTCCTCAACCCCACCTGTCCTCCAACTCTGAATCCTATCCTGGCCCAAGGTAGAGGGAAGAACAAGATCTTGGTGTAGGCATCAACCAACATAGCAACTCACTCAATTCTGACTTCATATCCAGGAGACTTTACACTATCTAGTCCATGTTTTAAAAATGGATTTAAGGCTGGGTGAGGTGGCTCATGCCTGTAATCCCAGCACTTTGGGAGGCCAAGGCAGGCAAATTATGAGGTCAGGAGTTCGAGACTAGCCTGGTCAACATGGTAAAACCCCATCTCTACTAAAAATACAAAAAATTAGCCGAGCGTGGTGGCGCATGCCTGTAATCCCAGCTACTCAGGAGGCTGAGGCAGGAGAATCGCTTGAACCCAGGAGGCAGAGGTTGCAGTCAGCCGAGATCACGCCATTGCACTCCAGCCTCGGCAATAGAGTGAGACTCCATCTCAAAAAAAAAAAAAAAAAATGGATTTAGAGGACAATCACCTTAATAAATCACCTGTTTTTATTTCTGCTTGTTCCAGTACAAACATAACTTTTGTATAGCACATAACCTTAGAATTACAATTTGCATTCTGATTTTTTTTTTTTGCTTCATAATATAATTATTTTTTCCCCCTATGCTGTTTTTTAGTCCTTGATAGTTACATAATATTTGCATTGGGTCAATGTAGCACAATTTACTTAACCAGCTCACTAGTTTTTGGTGATTTCCAAATTGGTGCTAAAATTACATTGCAATGATGATCTTGGTGGATATTATTTTTCTGAAGTTAGAATTATTTTCTAAGGATAGATTTTCAGAAAAGGAATCAATGAATTAAAGAATATGAGTGTTCTTAAAACTCCTAATATATAGTGCCAAATTAAAGTTAGTGGGGGTATTTTTAACTAATTTATGTTGCCATGAGCAATATATAAGTATTTCAGTTTCATCACAATGTCACCTATATTGGGTGTCATGATTATTTAACATTTTTGCTAATTTAGAATGTATAAGTGATATCTCATTTTGAAAAAAATTTGCCCTTCTTTAATCACTGGTGAGGCTGGCAGATTTCTCTTATGTTTCTCTTATGCTCACATCTCCTCTTGGAGATCTTGACAGTGCTAGAATTTCTGCTCTGGTGGTGAAGACACCCAGTGTTTTGGTTCTTGCATTTATAACCTGTGCTCCTTCACTCTGGCTTTTTCCCCTAGTTGCTCATCTCTTTGACACAACTTGATCTCACATTTGTCAACCATTTTACCAAAGTCTAAAAACTTGGGTAGGGATTTATAATCATGGATTAAGAGAATGTCAGATGCAGTTAATAACAAGTTTAGGTTCCAGAGCAAACTCTGGTATTTTCTTGTTTGTTCATTTTTTAAACTATGCGACATTAACTTCACTTTTTCTCTCTGGGGCCTCTCTTTTCTCACTTGCAGAAAAGAGTAATACCACTTACCCACTTACCCTATAGTGTTGTCTGAGCACTTTGAGCCTTATAAAACAAGGGTCAGCCAAATTTTTCTGTAAAGGGCAGATAGGAAATATTTTAGGTTAGCAGGTCATCTGGTCCTTGTCACACTACTATATTCTGCCACTGAAACATGAAAGTAGTGTAAACAATAGTAAAAATAAACTAGCATGGCTATTGTTCAATAAAGTTTTCTTTATAGATACCAAAATTAATTTATTTTACCTATAAATGCATAATTTATACTTTATACTGATATTTTAAAAATATATAACATTGCATATTATGACATAATAAGGACATGTATAATTATGTGTAGTATATTTTATACTTATATGTAAATTATATAATTACATATGATTATATTTTTTAAATTTTGTATAATTTCCATTATATACAATGTGTTACAGAATACTGTTGTTTTGATTTTTTTCTGACTATTTAAAATTGCAAAACCCATTTTTTGCTCATAGGCTGGACAAAAACAGGGAGCAGGCTGGATTTGACCCATGAACTCTAGCTCGGCCAGCCACTTCTCTCAAGTCCTAACCAGCTTGAGATCTCATGGGATAGTCAAAACAAATCAATACTCAGGACAGGCAATAGTACTGCCCCTGATTTTTAGTAGAGAAAACAAGGGACAAAGAAAGTTAAATGACTTGTCCAAGATCGCACAGCCAGTATAAGGAAGGGCTGGAATTGGGATCCGATCTGACTAACTCCAAATCCCAAGCAATGTGGTTGTGGCCAGCTTCCTCCCCAGTCATTGGTCCCAGTCCTGGGCCAACTCCCTTGTGTCAGTATCTATTCCCAGATCCCTGAGTTTCCTGACCCATGGTTGAGGGCCTCCTTCCTCAACCTGTTCCACACTGACCCCAACCAAGGCCAGAGACTAACATGGCCCCACATCAGAAAAAAACAAACCCAGTCTTTCTACTTTCTACAAAAAGCCTCTTTATCCTCCAACCACAAAGTCACATATTTGTAGAATCAAGCACCAAATTTCCACATTCATGGAGATGTTTAGTAGTATATAGACAAGACTCAAATCTGTCTGCCACAAACACTCTGCAAACATTCACTTGACCAGTCAGCTCTGATTATCAGTCTTGTCCCTATGACATGTGACTACAATCACATTTTTCTGTTTTGTTTCCTTTTGATGAGTCCCATACTCTTCGAGGACAAGACCAGCATCAGTAGAAAAATCACTACCTTGCAAACAGGAAATCCTACGACAACAAGAGCCCACGTCATCTGGTGGAACAAGAAAAGGCTTTTGCAAATGGTAACCAGAGTTCAAGAGGTGGTTCTGCCACTAATGACCTGACTTCCCTGAGGTTTAGTTTCTCAGCTGAAAATGAACACAATTAGCTTTAAATGAGAAGATATTTGTAAGTGTCTTTTGTAAACTGTAGACCTATATACAAATACTAGGTAATGATGCTGTGATAAGGCTTGTACAATTTCAAACTAACACTTTAACTTGAATTACGACTTTGTCAGCTCTATTCAAGATGTAATCCTTGTCAGCTTCTACAGAAATTCAAAGGCAATGTTTCCAGGAGAATTTTTTTTTTTTTTTTTTTTTTTTTTACCCCAAGGCTTACTTTCTTTCCTGCATGAATGGGAACTGAATTCATTATGAATTCCTCTGGCACGAGCACAAATCCAGGGTGTATGCAGTTTGAAGTGACAAATGATAGGATGCTGTTTCAGGGGCTTGTGTGGGGGCGGGCAGCACCAGCAGAGGAGTGAACTCCATTGTCCCAGGCAGTGGCACCGGTAGCCTCTGTGTGGCACCAAGGCCGCCACCTACAAAGAGCACATCACAAAGCCTCCCCCAGTATCAGCACTCATGCTGATAGGGCTCTGAAATCCCAGGGATGTCAGATACACACCCTACCCAGCCTTTATAGGAACTCAGTCACCTATACAAGAATCCTTGCCTTGGGTTCTGATCACAGCCTATTCAGAGCTAAAAGAGATCCTGCATTACCTGGTCTAATCTATTTCATTTCACTTATGGGGAAACTGAGGCTCATATAGTAAAAGTGACTTGCTCAAGTTATAGAAGCCTTAGCATTAGAAGACTTTGGTCTAAGTTTTTGTTCTGCAACCAACTAGCTATGTAAACTTGGTCAGATTATCCTCATTGAAAGATGACTAACTCTATCATCAATAAAAACTAGCATTTTGATAGGACTTGAGGGTTCATCAACTGTATTCACAATCTAATACTTACCATAAACATTAAGACAGGGCAGGCATTGTAGGAATCTGCATTTTCTCTAAGAAGAAAGAGAAGCTCAAAGAAGCAAAGTGATTTTCAGGTTTTCACAGCTAATAAAGGGAAACTTACACCTACCTTCTGGCTCCAAATATTGTGTTTTCTCCATCAATGAATACTGTTTAATTTCCTCAGTAATAAAACATTTAAAACTTGTCTTGTAAGGCCTGAAGGACATATGTAAAAGTACGCTTGATCACTGGTTCCCAACATTTTGAAAACAGGGAAGTGTATTGGTTATCTATTTATGGAGAATAAACCACCCCCAAACTTAGCAGCTTATAACAGCAAACATTTATACTCTCATACAGGTTCAGAGTCAGGGACATGGAAACAGCTTACCTGTGAGATTCTAACTCAAAATCACTCACAAAAATGCAGTCAGGCCATCAGGGCTGCAGTCATCTCAAGACTTGCCTGGGGCTGGAATCCTCTTCTAGACCTCTCTTGTGGTTGGCAGCAGGCCTCAGTTCTTCACTGGATGTTGGACTTTGGAGCGAGACCCCCAATCCTCTCCATAGGCTGTCTGAGTGTCTTTTTGATGTGGCAGCTGGCTTTCTTTAGATTAAGGGATCAAAGAAAGAGATACAGAGAGAGAAAGAAAGAGAGAGAGACAGAGAGTGAGAGAGAGAGAGAGAGGGGGAGAGAGAGAGAGAGAGAGAGAGAGAGAGACTACCCAAGATGGAAGCCACAGTCTTTTTATAACCTAATATCAAGGGTGATATACCATCACTTCTGCAGTATTCTATTCATCAGAAACATGTCACTAAGACTAAGTCCAGCACACACGGAAAGGGAGAGCATTACACAATGATATGAATGTCAGGAAATGAGGATCATGGGGGCCATCCTGGAGGCTGGCTACCATAAGACCCCTTCATCATTCTAAAATCTTTGCTGACTCCCACAAGATCAAGATCATTTTTTTTTCTAATGGAGTCTCGCTCCTGTCATGCAGGCTGGAGTACAGTGGCATGATCTTGGCTCACTGCAACCTCTGCCCCCCAGGTTTAAGCAATTCTCCTTCCTCAGCCTCTCGAGTGGCTGTGATTACAGACGCCTGCCACCACATCTGGCTAATTTTTGCATTTTTAGTAGAGATGGGGTTTCACCATGTTGACCAGGCTGGTATCAAACTCCTGACCTCAGGTGATCCACCCACCTCAGCCTCCTAAAGTGCTGGGATTATAGGCGTGAGCCACCACACCCAGCCAAGATCATAATTTTTATATCATCTGTTTGACTGAAAAACAAAGTAGATTAATCTATATGAAATTGCCCAGGTTTACCTGTTTGTGACCCACAAAAATGGCAATTTCATATGATTCAAGCTAATTTATCATCTCTTGAAGCTCTCAGGTATTCATGAACACTTTTTGATGATGCTGTACTTCATTAATTGCAATAGCATGTGTGTTCTTAGGGAAAAATGTTAATATTTATAGTTGGAGGTATGTTATTTATTCAGTCTTCAGACAGCAACTGGTGAGAAATGGGTTTATGACTTCTCCTCACCTCTCTAGAATTAACTGCATAGGCCCCTAGGGGTCCACAACCCAAAGACTTAATCATTGCACAAGCTGGATGTAAGATACAACTAACTCTAGTAGATGCCAAATGTCCTTTCTATGACAACATATTGCCTTCCAGTAGGTGTCTTTATCAGACAAGTAACAGCCCGTTCTGTTAAAATGAACAATTCTAATGAGTCAGTTCTGATTTGCTAATAGCTGCCCCAGATCAATCAGAGGCTTTTTGTTATAATTCTCAGAACCGAAGCAATAAACTGGAAGGAATTGTATCATTTATCACATGGTGTGGTGCCTCATGCCTGCAATCCCAGCAATTTGGGATGCCGAGATGGGCAGATTGCTTGAGCTCAGGAGTTTGAGACTGGCCTGGGCAACATGGCGAAACCCCATCCCTACCAAAAAAATACAAAAATTAGCCAAAAGTGGTGGTGTGCACCAGTAGTCCTAGCTACTTGGGAGGCAAAGGTGGGAGGATCACTTGGCCGGAGAGGTTGAGTCTGCAGAGAGCCATTATTGTGCCACTGCACTCCAGCCTGGGTGACAGAGTGAGACATTGTCTCAAAAAAGGGAAAAAAAAAAAAAAAGCTAATTTATCATTTTAGTCTCCTAACTTTTGAGAGACAGTGCTTGGGCCATCAGTCTGCTGCATCCTCACTGATTTTCAGTTAATGCTCTTACTATGAATACTAGTCCATAAAAAGTAGCTGATATCAATGGTTCAGTTCAAGGAACTGCTGTCCTACACAGTTACTGAGAAACTGCTATGGGCAGAAACTACTCCAGCTTCTGGGGATTCAGTGGTGAATGAGACAGGATCTTTGCTGTCATATATTTTACATTCTTACAATTCCCACACCTAGCTTTCTAGAAATATAGATCCTTGGGATCCACTCCAGATTTATTCACTTTTAAAGCCCTGCAGATGACTGATAATAGCTAAGTTTATGTCCAGCATTTGAGAAACAGTGGTCCATATTTCAGTTCTCAACTTCATCTCTCGTTTACTCCATACCCCACAGCAATGCTTTCTGCCCTCACTGCTTCACAGAGATTGGTCTTGTTAACATCAATGAACTCCTGATAGCTGACTCCATGGATTCCTTCCAACTTCATTTTACTTTCTCCTTCGTGGCATGACACTGCTGACCATGTCCTGCTTCTTGAAATTCTCCTCCCTCGGTTTTTGAAAGCATTCCCTTTGAGTCCTCCTCCTGCCTTCACTCTGGTTACTCCCTCTCAGTGTCCTACTGCTGACCCTCTTCCTTTCCCACTTGATAAACAATGGGGTTGCTCAGCACACCAGTCTTAGTCATTGCTTCTCACTCTCCAAGGAACCCCTGAGCAAATTCCCCTGTACTCCTGCTTTAACTAGTCTATGTCGATGACTTGAAACCCTGTCTAGGAGACCTCACTCCCCAACACCAGTAGCACTCATTAGCACACAACACTCCACAGACCCAAGGATGCAGCCCAACTTGAAAGAAACAGAAACCCATGCTCCCTTCCCAGAGAATGAACTACATCTTTGTTTTAGAGAGGTCACCAGGTGAGAGTGGACTTCTGCAAAGATGAGTGCTAAACAATATTTTTATGTTTTAAATTCTGAGCCTGAGGGGGAACAGGGGATAAAAGCTATTGATTGAGGGACAAAAAGAACAAGGAAGAGAATTGGGTGGCATGAATGTGACATTGTTTGCATATGTATTTGTGTGTGTATATGTATATTATTTTTGGGTATATGTATATTATATATAGTATATATAAAATATATGTGTGGCTACATAGGAGACAATAATTGTACCTACCTCACATGGTTATTATGAACTAATGTAAATAAAATACTGAACAATGTACCTGGTGCATAGTAAGGATGCATTCTTGTTAGCTTCGTTCCACTGTCTCCAAAATTTTACCTGCTTAAGCAAATACAAGAAATTTCTGTTTGAGTCAGATCCAGTTGCTAAGCTTAACTTTAGGCTAGAGAGTGGATAACTGCACTCCTGAAATTGCATGCATAATTTTATATAAATATGCATATGTTTGTTTTTCTAAAGATGGAATCCTTTATTTTCATGAAATTCTCAGAGTTTTTGTCTCTAAAAATGTCCAGAATGCTTAGATATCATCTGCTGGTCAACATTTCAACTATCATTACTAATCTTTCTCATTCGTAAACACACTATTTCCCATCAAGACCTAGACCAGTCACTCAAAGATACTCCTTTCTAAGAAAATTAGTGGAGTCCTCCTGCATGCATGCGTTCATTCATTTGTGTAATAGGCAATTATTTGCGGTGACTCTATACCTGACATTGTGCTAAGCCCAGGGCACAGTGAAACACGAACTCTGTAAAATATCCAAAACATAACTACTCAACCTGTGATGGTTTAAAGTCACTGTAACATTTGAAAAAGGGGTGTCCCAACAGCTTTGGAGCAACAGCTTTAAAATGTGCTACTATCAATAGAAACAATTTTTTTTTCCTTAAGAAAGGAGAGAAGGGAGATCATTCAATAAGGAATAAAAATATAGCAATGTTTTATCTTTAACTGGACAGAAGCTAAGGAGAGACAATCTCCCAGATTTTACCACCTTCATCCTTGCCTCTTTCTTTTTAGTTTTTTTTTTGGACAAAAATCTTCCCTTTATATTCTAGACTTTCTCTTTTAGTTCATTATGAATTGTAGACTCTTGAAGTCTTAGAAATTGGTGGGCCCTTAATCCATAGATACAGCATATCAATTAGGTCTAATCTTGAAAATATCCAAGAATGAGGGTCTCACTAACATAGAGAGTCATTCTATATTATAGTGTGTTTAATTGGTAGTAATTTTTTTCTTTGTTTTGGGCTGAAATTTACTCTAATTTTCAACCCAAAGTCCTAATTTCATCTTTTGGGACTATCCATGTCTTCTACATCAATATTTTTCATTAATAGGCCATTAAATCAATTTTAGAATTACATCTAGCATGATATTGAATGAAATTAGAAGAGGCCAAGATAGGATAGAAGAGGAAAGAATTGAATCAAATCTAATTGAATTGAATATTCAGAGTAGAAAATATCAGCATTTAGAGCTTGTAATAGTAACTGGTATTATAATTTCGGTTATTTATATAAATATGTTCTAGAGTGTGTTATAAAAATATCTTTCTTACTTTTGGTTTTCATTGGAAAATTTGGAAAACACCAATTCCTTCAGATCTTTGATGACTGTCGTGGAACTCCATGGGTTCTGTTCTCCAGATTCAGTATCCCTGTGCTCATGAAAATGCCTCATTTCATTTGACTTTGTTTCCAGTCCCTTCCCTATCCTGGTCTCTCTTCTTGGACTGTGCTATCTTGAACTTTCCTCTTTAAGTGGAATCACAGCATCCCCCAGCCAGGACAGGACTGGGAGAAAGGGGGACAATACCACAACTGGGGGCAAGGAGATAGGCAGCAGTTTTCCTTGCCTCCTTGTTTGCTAAGTTTTCCAATGTGTTCAGCAGTGGCATTCCAAGACCCTATTGCCAGAAAGCTTTCAGGAAAGTATTTATGGGAAACTTAGATCAAAAAAATACATATCGAACAGCTACTCTACCAGGTCCCTGGCTAGTGCCAAGAGACAGAGAGATAAAACCCACCTTGTGCAGTCCAGGCCTACTCATACTCATTGTCTCATTGAATCTGTGAGCTATGTAGAATCATTTCCATATCGTTTTATAGTAAGAGAACCAAGGCTCAGAGAGGCACATAAGAAACTTTTGTTATATAGAATTTGTCATAAAACTTGCAATAAATGGTTATTAGACCACTCATAATGTGATGTGGGTGACAATGGCAGTAGCTCTTAACTCCATTAGCACTTGATTGTTTTCAAGACACCCCCTATCCCTTATAATAACCATTTAGTGATTGTGTAGAACAGATAATAGCATTCTCATCTTCCAGGTGAGAACATGGGCCAAGGAAGATTAAGCTACTGGTCCAAGGTCATATATCTAGAGATCTAGAGGATACTGTAGCTAGGATTTGAACTTGGGTTCCAACTCTAAATTCAATGCCATTCTCATGCCCCCAGCCTCCTATCCCCCAATGCCTAATGCTGACAGTTTTCCCCAGAACTACTAAAACAAACAGCTTTTTCTCTTCCCTGGTCCATAAATTAACAAAGAGGTCCTGGGGTGTTAATGTTCATTCCAATTAGCCTATTATGGCCAAGATGGCATTAGCCCTTGTGACTCTAGGATAAAATGGATTTTTCCCACAAATGGCCAACAAGTTTGGGCCAAGTTGTAAACATTATTTCTATCCATCTTGGACCACAGCAGTCTGTGGTCAGTGTGCCAGGGAATATATGAGAAAATCAGGCGGCCTTAATCTCTGCAGCATGTGGAAGGAAATAAAGACCACCTTCACTGATGGTTGACTTGATATGTCTGAAGGGGATTAAGTCTGGCTGTGACAGAAATGCCTGGGGAGCCACAGTGAAGAGAACTCGATGAGGTATGGCCTTCCAAGTTTAAACTTCTAATCTCAAAGGACCAGAGTGACTTTGTAAGGAATTCAAGAAGAACGCAATTCACTCAACATATAATAGGATCCTGAAATCCGAAGAATGTTTTCCTGAGGCCAGAAAAATGAAAGAAGTGTAGTGATGCCCGCTGTGGGAGGACTGGAGTCCCAGGCAGGCTGTGCAATGCTCCTATGATAACTCAGCACCAAAAAGGTGTTACAGGATTGATGACATTTGCAGGTATTGACACCTATCCAAATTCATCCTCTAAACGGAGAGCTTAATGGATAGAAAGCAAACGGCTAAACATATCTAAGCATTCACCCACACTAGCAGACTGGCAAAGTCAAGCCCAGAAATAAATGGAGTTTAATCTCTGGAGTTTAACCTTCATACTGTCACTAGATTTTTTAGGTGCTTCTCTCCCACCTCCCCAAATGTTTTGCTTCCTCTGGAGCTTTGTCTTTTGATAATAAGCTCTGCTTGCATTTGCAAAATATACAAAGTGAACTTCCAGATGGACCTCTCAAAGTGCAATCTAAACATGAAGGAAACAAGAAATCCAAAAGTCAAAGGCGAGTGGGAGGTTTTCTTCTCCCCCAAATCTCTGGGGAGTCCAATTCATTCAACATGCTCACATTCTGGTTTCATTTCCATTTTCTATAATAAGAGATGAAGATGTAATATGTCAATGTTGATGTATCAGAGAGATGATGAATTCCAGGCTAAAACACGGCGACATCTGCTTGGAAACGAGATGGAAGAAATTAAGATGCTTACCATGATTATTTTCTTCCAGAGCAAATTTATAGTATCTTTGGTCTCAAGGGCAGAAATTCCAGACAGATTAGCTTTTCATCTCCTAGGTAACTCTCTGAACTGCATAGCTATAGAAATTCATTGCTTTAACACTGGGTGTCCTTATTAGGGAAATATCTTAAATTCTATGCCAACAAAGAAACTCATTGACTACTAAGCAATAGTCATGAAAATATTTATGACATGGATTACAAACAGGTGCTCCAAGTAGAACAAAAGCTGGGATTATTCACTGCTTGGACTAACTGAAAAAACATTTTCACATCTAGCGTAGCACATTTTATGCTTTTAGTAAATATTATTTTTCTGATTATGTGTCCTCATATTCTAGAAATGGCAACTTTGCTTACATACCAGAGGTACTTGGCAAGTATGAATAGAGTTATGTAAATAATAGGTGCTAGAGCATTGCCTGTACTATACCCATTTATAAAATATTCAACAAAATCGTATTCAGTCCCTATTACATGCCTGTATTTGGATCTGCAGATGCAAAGATAAGTACAACATGACTCCTGCCTAGTTCAAAATTTGCTTAATTTGTTCCTATAAACTTTTTAAAGGAAGTTGTGTGAGCATTCTCATATTCATTTCACAGATGATGAAGCTGAGTCTGGACAAGATCACACACCAGGAAGTACCGGAGTTAAGAGTGACACTCCAACGTCATTCTTCAGGCCCAGGGCTCTGTCCACTCCTTCATAGGCTGCTATGATTGAGAGGAGAGCCTGAGGGTATTTGGGTGACCCAAGGGCAATGACTTACAGTGTCTAAGGGACATCAGAGCTGGACTTTTATCCAGTCCTAACATCTCATTTCTTGTCATTTTCATTTTTCATTCAAGTGTTTAGCACCAAGTAGACAGAGTCGTGGTCTCAATCAGAACTAAATGATACCTTGCAGGAATTTCTGAAATGCTCATTGAAAAACTATTCTCTTCCCATTGTTTTGAAATAATCTGATAGAGAAAGGGCCTTTTTTGGAATGTCTTCTCTCGGAACTTTAGCAACAGGAATTGTAAAATGTTCCCAAAATATTGCTCAGCATGAAAACCTCTTTCAATGCAAATAAACCATTGATTAAAAAGAGAATTTGTTAAGAGGGACAGGAATTGGGGTGATACTCACAAAAAGCTTCCAGAAAAGCCTTGGATTGCAAAGGAATGCCTGGGAGGCCACACAGGTCATGTGCAGTGAACAGGGGACAACGAGGACATTTTACAGCCATCTTAGATACTATAGATTTGATTTTTTTTATTGGCAGAATCAATGTGACTATTCCATAATAACCAGGATAAAATGAAAACAAAACAACAAAATGGATATTTTAGGGGTTACAAAACTTCTAGATTTGAGGATTCCCTTACCTGTTAGTTCTGTGACCTTAGGCAAGTCATTGAACGTCTCTGAACTTCCATTTCCTCATCTCCAAACTGAAGATAGCAGTCACTATCTCATAGGATAAATATGACGATGGATTTGAAAGCACATACTAAATTGTAAGACATTCTATGAACCCAGGTTTTTCTTTCTTATTTACACAAAAAGATTCAAGTCCAAATGCAGTGTTGAGCAGCTCTCTATGCTCAAATATTATCCATCACTAGTCTAACTTTTAGCTGCCCCCAGCCTCGGTCACAGTCACCCTGCCTCTTTTCTAAAACTGAGCATCTGAGGAGCACCTCCTGTGGGTGCTCTTTACAGCTTCAGTTCTGTGATCACAGACAGGGAGTGCTTGCTGCCTCCTTTGGGAAAGCAAGGCCTCTGATTCGTCTTCCCAGCACTCTGACCCTCAAAAGGACCTCAGTGACTGCACTCAGATGTCTGAAAGCCATCTGGGGATGGACTCAGCATTTCTAACTCCTCCAGTCTATTCCTTCAGCAGCTCTTCTCATCCCAATAAATAGCAACTTCATTCATCAAGGTTCTCAGGTCAAAAAGTGGGACTCATCTTTGACTCTTATGTTCCATAGCCCCCACATCTATATCCAATCTATCCCACAAGGACAATCACTTTCATTTTCAAAATATATCCTGAATACAGCCACTTCTTATCTCCACCAATACCACCTTCCCCCAACCCACAAACAGCCCCTGTCTGGAACACGGCAAAAGGGTTTTCACCAGTCTTCCTTTTTCTACCTTCACCACCTAATTGTCTATTCTTCCTATGGCAACCAGAGCGATCGTTTAAAGACATAAATCAGATCACTCACAAAGACCCCTCATGATTTCCTGTCTCATTCCAAATAAACTCCAAAGACATTATCATGATCTGTGAGACCCCTGCAGACCTGGCTTACCCTGATCCCTTAACTTCATTTTCTTCTGTCCCCTTGTTTGACCCCACTTCAGCCCCTTGTGTTCTCTAATCTAACAACCACCCTCTTGGTTCAGGAAATTGGTGCTTGTCATTCCACTTGCACAGGACAGTTTTATCCCAGACATTCAATGCTTTTCTTCATTACTTAATCCAAGATTCTGCTCAAACATTACTTTGCCAGAAAGGCCTTTTCTGATCTCCTCAGCTGCTTGTTTTTTTTATTTTCATAACACTATATTATATTAAATTTTTGTATTATATATTATATTATATTGCATTAATTATATTCTTGTTTATTGTCTGTCTCCCCATGAGAATGTAAGCCCCATGAGGGCAGGTATTTAGTTTATTTTATTTATCTCCTTATTCCCAGCATTTAGATTAATGTCTGGTACATTTTAGATGCTTTAAGAGGCTCTGTGAAGTATCCTTGAGCCCACAAGGAGACCCAAGCTGTCTTTCAGTCGGATTATTGGTATAATCAAGGGTTTAGAGATGTATTGTGTATCAACCAAAAGGTGGTTGGCCTGAGAGGTGGGCTACAAAGAATGAATAAAGAGTACAACGTTTCCAGCAGAATCTGGCACAGCCTTGGGGCCTGACAGAAACCTCCTCAGAGCCAGAGGGCCTCTGAAATCAAGCCTAGTTCTCTTGGATCTGATTTCACCAAGATATTCCCTGATCTAATACCATCTCTCAGTTGACATAAGCCCAAGAAGGAAGGACTTGCCCTAAGTCAATGCAGGAGAAGCCTCCACTTCCATTTCTTGTATTGCTGGCATAGTTTACATCCATCATTTATTGAGGGCCTACTCCTTGCCAGGGTTTGGGCTAAACATTGTGCATGCTTCATATCATTTATATTATTTAAGAAATACAATATTATTTCTATTTTATAGGTAAGAGAACTGAAGCTCACAGATGTTAAGTATTTGCCCAAAGTTATACAGATGGAAAATGGAAAAATTGAGATTTGAATTATACTCTAAACAATGCTACTTCCTAATGTGTTTCAGCTGAGTAGATTGCTCCTGCACTATTCCCCCAGAGACAGGTGACTGGGGCTTCTGAGCTAGTTCTTGCAGTATAAACAGATACTGAATAATTTCTGTAAACTGATAAGCAGGGGCATTGAGCTTGGACCACATTGACTGGTGTAGGGACCACTGGTGGCCACAGCCTCTGACACCCAGGAGGCTGTGAGAGATGTGACCTCCTCTCAGGGCCTGGGAGGGTGCTCAGCTGTGGTTTGTCTCCCAAAAGAAGACTCCGGCCAGTTGGACCAGGCTGAGCTGGAATCATGGGACTCACCCACCCACAGAAAAGGTGAACTTTAGCTTGATTAACGATTGTGAAACTCTTTAAGTTTCAGTTCCTAGGGACTGCCTTTTGCTGTAAGCCAATTCTCTTGAAATCTCTAAGCTATGAAACCTGGTCACCAGGAAAGTATTTGTAAATATCCTCCAAGCAGTACTGTCCTCTGGGCTGGGGACAATGTCCTGGCCCCAAAGTCATACCAGGTCCTCGCTCTGAAGTTGGCAGAGGAGATGGGCAAGTGTTTATTCCATACATCTAAAGAGATTGTTCCCAAGCAGGTACCACTGAGCCTGATAAAGGCACTTAGCACTTCTCTTGGGAGAGGCTGGGTACTATCCCTTTTGCAGCTCCCAAATCCCAGTGCACTCTGAAGTAAAAAGTTTCTTTACCAAGGATGCTAGAAGCTAAAATTCCTACTAATCAAGACATTCAGACTTCATAGAAATATCCGTTCTTGTGATCCCCAAAACTCTTTCACTACTCTTTTCACAGGCATCACCAATAACCAAAGTTATTCTTCTCTCAGAGCATGCTGAGAGAGAAAGCTCTTTTACTGAAGATTGTTTCTTTGACATTCACGCTCCAACAAGGATAGTCTCTTCTGGGTCTAATTTGACTTCTTTATGTGCCAAGAGGAAACTTTCTCTCTGAAGGGCAGGCACACAGATATCTGAAGAGGTCTTTAGGAGGCACTTTATAATTTCCTTGAATTTCCTAGAATGTTTGGAGAATAATGTGTATTGATTAACTGTCTCTTTCAAAATGCTTAAAGTTCTCCTACCCTTTGATTTTTTAAGGGGAATTAACAGTGAATAAGAAAAAAAAAAAGTAGAAGAGGAAGAATATACCAACTCACTCACTCATGTTTTCTAACTAAAAGGAGTGTGGCCTAAAGACCATTATATGTAACAGGGTCCATGCAAGGACATTGAAAGCTAAGCAGCTCTTTCTGATAAATTTGAAATTGGGGCTGGGTGCAGTGGCTCACGCCTGTAATCCCAGCACTTTGGGAAGCGGAGGCGGATGGATCACCTGAGGTCGGGAGTTTGAGATCAGCCTCACCAACATGGTGAAACCTCGTCTCTACTAAAAATACAAAATCAGCCAGGTGTGGTGGTGCATGCCTGTAATCCCAGCTACTCGGGAGGCTGAGGCAGGAGAATTGCTTGAATCCGGGAGGCGGAGGTTGCAGTGAGCTGAAGTCGTGCCACTGCACTCCTTCCTGGGCAACAAGAGCGAGACTCCATCTCAAAATAAATAAATGAATATAAAAATAAAATAAATTTGAAATCGGGGGCCGGGCGCGGTGGCTCACGCCTGTAATCCCTGCACTTTGGGAGGCCGAGGCGGGCGGATCACGAGGTCAGGAGATCGAGACCATCCTGGCTAACAAGGTGAAACCCCGTCTCTACTAAAATACAAAAAAAAAATTAGCCGGGCACGGTGGCGGGCGCCTGTAGTCCCAGCTACTCGGGAGGCTGAGGCAGGAGAATGGCGCGAACCCGGGAGGCGGAGCTTGCAGTGAGCCGAGATGGTGCCACTGCACTCCAGCCTGGGGGACAGAGTGAAGACTCCGCCTCAAAAAAAAAAAAAAAAAAAAAAGAGAAATTGGGGACATGGAAATAAGAGAGGTGGCAGTGACTCCTTGAGACTGTGTCATAAGCTGACTCTGACACTAAGAAAGGCAGCATGACTAGACAGTGACCCCAGGAGTCTAGGGCTGAGATCGGGAACACATGATGCTGAGCTGCCCAGCAGGAAGGGAAGTAGAGCTCTAATGATACCACAGCTGTGTCATTTAACACACAAAGATGTGACACTCCTAGGCCAATTCTAGTAGATAATTCTGCTTCCAACAAATAACCTGGCACAAAAATAATAACAAAAAAGTTAAACCTATGCTCAATGACATTATAGCAACATTAGCACATCCATTTTTTTTTTTTTTTAAACTACAGGGTCCTATATTCAGGGCTTCTCAACCTTTTTCCTTGGAGCCCCAGGCCTTACCTGGTCATCCCAGGACACTGACATTTTGGATACTGAGGACCCATCGATATGCCATGGCTGGGAAGCTTTGCTAGTGGAAAGAACACCGGGTTTAGAAACAGAAAACCTGAGCTTCATTTCTCATCACTGTTACCAGCTGTGTAACTTTGCACAAATCACTTAATTTTTTTGGGTCCTGTTGCTGCATCTATAAAATACAAATTCTAAAAAATTCAAAGGACTAATCTTATGAAGAAGGCAGTATCATCCCCCATGCTACAGGTGAGAAAACTGTGGTCATGCAATTAATAAGGAAAAAAAAAAAAAAAAGACAATGTAAGAGTCCACAGATTACGCTGCTAGTGTCTCTACACCATGATTTCTTGAGATAGTCTCAAGTGAGGAGGAAAAGGAGTACTCCAGAGCTTCTCAGAGCTGTGAGAAGCCCAGGCAGGGGTGTGAGTAGAGAGGGAAGAGAATGGCACTGGAGTACTGCTTAGCTATTTAACTCACTCACTCTCACATCCCTCAGATTCACCCTAATAGCATCTAAGGGGACAGAAAGGCAGGTTCCTAAACCCCCGAGGGCTTCTGCAAGTGGGCATGCCTCTTGAGCAGAACCGAAGGCCTGGCGTCCATTCAATGGCGCCTTTGCTTTTTCATTAAATGCCTTTGACATTCGATGCACTATGGGTTAATTAATTAATTAATGCACAGTGCATCAAAAGTTTCACATTAAACTTCCTCCATTCAGCTCAGTTTTGAGGCCAAGGAGGCAAAAAATAACAGCTCCTGAAACCATTTTCTCTTTTTTTCAAGGTGCTTTTTGAGGAAGTTCACTTTACAACAAAGGAAGTAAAACAGAACCTTTGTTATGATCTTCTTTCCAGCTTTCCTGTAACCTTTGGGTCCACCCTCAGTGCCAGCCCTGCCCCAACCCCCACTCCTCTGACAGGTCTCTGTGACTGCCTCGCCTCCTCTGGGAAGCCTTCCCTGACTACCACCACAATGTCAGTGAGTTTCTCCACTCCTTCCATCCAAAGCACTGCAGCTTCCCCTCTGCAACACATCACATGCTTGTGCATGTTCAATTAAACTTTGGCTCTGCACTTATTGACTAAGTGCCTGCCTTCCCATGAGATGCTGAGCTGCACGAAGGCAGTGGCTGTATCTGCTTGGTTCACTGCTGAGCTCACAGAGCCTAGGTCAGTGCCTGGCATATGTGTTGGTCAAATCCCCCTGTTTGTTAGTTTCTCCTTCCTCTCCCCAACATCTGAGTCATCTACACCAAGAGCTGTTCACAGAACACCCACAGTGTGTGGCATTGCATTGGGTGACACAGAGCCCAGGAACACGTCTTCAATTCTAGAGTGAGCCGGTGCTAAGCCCAGAGGCAGCCACAGTGGCATGCTGGAAAAAAACAGCACACTTGTGATGAGGAAACTGCAGCAGGGCATTCTGCTTTGAATCTCAGTTTCCCCATCTGTAAAATAGGAATACCAACACTTATCATGCCTACCTCATGGAGCTATTCTGAAGATCACATAGAGAGATGAAAGAAATTTATAAACTGCGAAACCCTGTATCACAAATGACGACTTTCATTGTTGTTTTTTGTTGTGGTAAAACGTACATAACATAAAATGTACCACTGTAACCTCTTTTTTTCTTCTTTTTTTCTGAGATGGAGTCTCTCTCTGTCCCCCAGCCTGGAGTGCAGTGGTGTGATCTCAGCTCACTGCAACCTCCACTTCCCGGGTTCAAGCGATTCTCCTGTCTCAGCCTCCTGACTAGCTAGAATTACAGGTGTGCACCACCACGCCCGGCTAGTTTTTGTATTTTTAGTAGAGATGGAGTTTCACCATGTTGGCCAGGCTGGTCTCGAACTCCTGACCTCATGATTCACCCACCTCGGCCTCCAAAGTGTTGGGATTATAGGCGTGAGCCACCACGCCTGGTCTGTAACCATTTTTAATTGTACAGTTTTGTGGCTTTAGTACATTCCCATTGTTGTGTAACCATCACCACCATCGCAACTGAATGTACAATTTTTATAAGCAGGATAAAAGGCAGGCAATTTTTCTTAAGCCCTCTTTTCTTAAGCAGTCCTTAGCCCTCCCTCTTCTCCAAGCCCCTTCACAGGCCTGTGGTCTTACAGCTCTCATGGCCTAATGCCTTGTTTCATGCATGCAGAAACTGAGAGCTAGATGTGAAAAGACCTACTTAAAATCCCACAGAACTGGGACTAGAACCTGGGTATCTGGTGCTCTTTCCTCCAATCCACCTCCCACAGCAAAAGAGTAATGCCTCTACAAACCAAGGGCTGCCCAGGATTGCCAGAACACAAAAGCTAGGAAGAGACAAAAAGGAATTCTTCCCTAGAGACAGAAAAGAATTCTTCCCTAGAGCCCCTGGAGGGAGTGTGGGTCTGCAGACACCTTGATTTTAGATTTCAAGCCTCCAGAACTGTGAAAATATACATTTCTGTCATCTTAAGACACCCTAATTTGTTACAGCAGTCCTAGAAAACAAATAGAGGAAGTATTAAAATTCCCATAAGATAGTTATAATTGAAAAGTGTCCTGGCATCTTTAATCTTTTTAACAACAACATGAGGAGGGTGTGAAATCCTGTGATCAGTCCCTTTTTATGGCGAGGCAACCGAGGCCAGAGATAAAAGGCAAAATGTTGAGATCACAAGAGAGTAAGCATGGGGCTGAGATTCAGATCTGTATCCATCCTAAGCCAGTTCCAGATAGATGCTGCCAAGGACCATAACAACCCCCTTCCAGTGTGCACCCTTCACTTCCTGGAGACACACGGGGTGGAGTCGGGTTTCTTTGCTGTCAAGAAAGCATCAGAGCAGGGCAGAGCTCACAAAACCACAAGCCCTTAGGCACATCTAGACCTCAGCCAGGCCTACTCCTGGGTTTTAAGTCAACCCTTCTCAGATCCAACTTCCTAACTGACTCGTGGAGACTCAAAGATAATCCAGAAAACTCATAGATTTTTGGTAACTTGGATAAATGGTCTTGATCCATTAAGACAAAATTGGACTACATTTGAAAAGGTGGAGTGCAGTCATCTTGTTATTGGCTTTGAATGTGAAAACACTTCAATTTAAGTGATTTCTCCTAGTCATTAATTCTCCTAAAAAAAAATTTACCTAAAAGTCATCTCCTTTAAAGTGTTTTAAAAATTAGATGAAATTAAAATAAGACTGTTAAAATGAAATTAAGCAATTGTCTTTAAGATTTTAGCTAATTGGCCGGGCGTGGTGGTTCATGCCTGTAATCCCAGCACTTTGGGAGGTCAAGGCGGGTGGATCATGGGGCCAGGAGATTGAGACCCTCCTGGCTAATACAGTGAAACCCCATCTCTACTAAGAATACAAAAAATTAGCCAGGCGTGGTGGCACGAGCCTGTATTCCCAGCTACTTGGGAGGCTGAGGCAGGAAAATCACTTGATACCAGGAGGCAGAAGTTGCAGTGAGCCGAGATCGTGCCACTGCACTCCAACCTGGGTGACAGAGTGAGACTCCATTCCCCCTTCCCCCCTAAAAAAGAAAAGATTTTACCTAATTGACCTAGAGCCTTGAATGTCAAGCTCAAGAGTTCTGACTATTTTAGAAGCTATAGGACATCATCAAAAGGCTGTGGGTCAGGAGTGATGTGCTCTTTAGAAGGGCTAACCTGACAGCCATGAGAAAGATGGATTAGAGAAGAGACTGGAAGAACATTCAAGGCGGCTGGGGGAAAATCGCAAGGAGAGAGCTGAGACCAGCGCTGGGGCAGGTGGAGTTGAGTGAACAGGCAAAGATGCATTGTAGATGGACAGTGGCATTTGCTCCTGGCTGGCTGTGGGGAATCAAGAAGGAAGAAGGCTTGGATTTTAACAGTCAGAAGAAAGTGGAAGGAAGAGAAGGGCAGAGGTCAGCAGGACGGTGGCCACACTGGGGTTGATGTGACCATGGGAATCCTGACCACTTATATGAATACTAGTCTGCTCAGTTTTGGACTTGGTTTTAGTGTCAGAAATATAAACTTGCATCTTGTTTAAGTTGCTGATATTTTGGTTTTCTCTCCCTTGCACTCAAAGATAATGAATACCATTACTGGGGCTCTCCATCTTCCTCACAACTACAATTTCCTTTGTTTGTTTTTTGTAGAGATGGGGTCTCATACTGCCACCCGGGCAGCCTCACAGCTCACTGTAGCCTTGAATTCCTGGACCCCAGCAATCTTCTTGCCACAGACTCCCAAGTAGCTAGGACTATAGGTTCACATGACCATACCCAGCTAATTTATTTGTTTATTTTTTAAGATGAGATCTCTCTATGTTGCCTAGGTTGGCCCTGAACTCCTGGCCTCAAGGAATCCTCCTGTCTTGGCCTCCTGAGTAGTTGAAGTTATTGAGGTTACAGCTGGGAGCTACCACAACCAGCTTACAATCATCTTTGAAGAAATAACTACTTCATCCCCCAGAATATTCCACAGTTCTGAAAGACACCTCTTCTCTGGTTCCCATATTCAATCTGTCTCCAACACTTACAGTTTCTCCCTTAAAGATAAGTCTAGTGCCTTTGATGATGCTCTTGCCTGGGCGACCACTCACTCATTGTGGCATCTCTCCTCTATTCCCATCAACACAAACACTTCTTGGAGCCTGGTGTGCACTCCCCTGCTGGAGAACCCTGCAACCTGCCCCAATGATTCTCAATGCCCCACCTGACTTCCAAGATTATCCCATACCTGCTTGGACTGATCTGATAGTTTTCCCCACCTTTTTCCAACATAAATTTGAGTTCTAATCAGGCCAGTATTTGTTCCAAAATAGCATGCCCATTCCCAGCTCCATAATTCACTCCACATATTCTCTCCATATGGAATACCGTCTCACCCTCCACTTGGCTACCGTGCATTTTCAGCCATCTCTATCTTTCAAGGACTTGAGCCACCAGATAGCAGCAGATATGAGTTGAGCCAAGACAAAAATCCAGCAAGGCTGTAAGCAAGCTCCCAGCTAGACTGTAAGCAACTTGAAAACAGAGATCCTGTCGAATGACTCCTCAGCATCAACCCACTCCCAAGTTCTAAGAAGGGTGATCAATACTGACTCTTAAGAGATTCTTCAAATGAGAGTAGAAAAATGATGTAAAATCATTGAAAAATTCACAAATAACTAAAACTATGTGATAAAATAGATCCCCACACATAAATACAAATGGATTTAAAAATTAAATTAGAAAACCACACTCATTAGGATAGCTACCACACACACACACACACACACACACACACACACACACACACAGAAAGAGAGAGAGAGAGAGAGAGAGAATAACAAGCATTGGTGAAAATGTGGAGAAAGTGGAATCCTTGTGCACTGTTAATGTGAATGCAAAATTGTGCAGCCAGTATGAAACAGTATAGGAGTTCCTCAAAATACTAAACATAGAATTACTGTATGATCCAGAAATTCCACTTCTGTGTATATGCACAAAAGAATTGAAAGCAGGATCTCAACAAGGTATTTGTACACCTATGTTCATAGCAACGTCATTTGCTATAGCCAAGAGTTGAGAGCAACCCAGTCATCTATTGATGGGTGAATGGGTAAAGAAAATATTGTATATACATACAATGGAATATTATTCAGCCTTAAAAAGTGTTGCAGTTTGAATGTTTGTCCCCTCCGAAACTCATGTTGAGATTTAATCACCATCATACACCATATTAAGAGGTGGGACCTGTAAGATGTAGTTGGACCATGAGGTCCCACTGCCATAGGTGGGATTGGTGCTGTTATAAAAGGACAAAGTCAGCTCACTCTTGCCCTCTCTTGTCTTTCAGACTTTTGGAATGGGATGACACAGCAAGAAGACCCTAGCCAAATGCTGGCCTCTCAGTCTTGGGCTTCCTGGTCTCCAGAACTATAATATGATACATTTGCATTCATTATCATTACCTCACCTCTGGTATTCTATTATAGTTGCAAACACAAAGACAAAAAGGAAGGGAATTCTGACACATGCTACAACATGGATAAATCTGAGGACATTATACTAAATGAAGTAAACCAGTCACAAAAAGATAAATACCATACAATTCTGCTTATGAAGTACCTAGAATAAGCAAATTCATAAGGTCAAAATAAAAAAGTGGTTGTCAGGGACTGAAGAAGGGAGGGGGCAGAGGGAGCTGCTTAATGGGTACCAGAGCTTCAGATTTGCAAAATGAAAATAATTCTGGAGATTAGTTATACAACAATGTGAGTGTACTTAATATTATTGAACTGTACACTCGAAATGATTACGGTAGTAAATTTTATGTTATGTGTATTTTACCACAATTCTAAATAAAAAAAATTCCATAAAGTTAGACTCTAAAAGGATTTGGTTTTCAACTCTGGCAGCACATTTCCATCACCTGGGGAATTTTGAAAACAAAACATTGATTCTCCCTCCCCCTCCCCGAGAAATATTTATCTAATTGGTTTGAATGATTCTAATACATGGCCAGGAGAATCACTGGAGTAGGAATTAGAAAAAGTGTCAGTAATTCACATATATTTTATTTTATTTTTATAATTTCAACTTTTATTTTAGATTCAGTGTTACATGTGTAGGTTTGTTGCATAAGAATATTGTGTGATGCTGAGGTTTGGGGTATGATTGCTTTCATCACCCAGATAGTGAGCATAGTGCCTAGTAGTTTTTCAACCCTCATCTCCCTTCTTCCCTCCCCCATTTAGTAGTCTCTGGTGTCTATTCTTGCCACCTTTTTGTCCATGAGTACCCATTGTTTAGTTTCTACTTATAAGCGAGAACATGCATTATTTGGCTTTCTGTTCCTGCATTAATTTGCTTAGGATAATGGCCTTCATATTAATATGGAGAATACGATTTGTTCTTTTTTATGGCTATGTAGTAATTCATGGTGTATATGTACCACATTTTCTTTATCCAATCCACTGTTGATGGGCATCTAGGTTGATTCCATGTCTTTGCTATTCACATACATTTTAAGGACAAAGAACCTTAGAAGAAATGTATGAGAGCTAGAGAAAGAGCTCAAACTTTAGTTTAATGTACCTGAGGTTGATTCCTATCCTACCCTCTTTATCTTTGTGACACTGGGCAACTTATGTCCCAACACCTGTCACGGTACTCGGTGTCCAGCCTGATGCCTAGCATACAGTAAACTATCAATAGGTAATAAATGAATGAATAAATAGCATGTCTTAGTAGGAATGTAGTTAATACATGGTCACTTTATTTTGATATTTATCTACTAGAAACAATAAAGGTAGAGTCCCAAAATAGTGCTGGTATAGAGTAGGCATACAAAAAATGATAGATACATCATTCCACAAACAATGTGGAAAGACCTTTAGAGATCATCTAATTCAACCTTCTCATTTAGCAGGTGAGAATACTGGGGACCAATTAGGAGAACAACTTTTTGCCCAGCATCCATTTTATCATATGTGATAGCCTTCCACATTCTTAACTTTGGGTATCTGAAATGTTTTAGTGTAAATACTTACAGTGAGACTTCTAAAAATTGATGCTGCTGTTCACTTATAACAGGAATTAGGATATATTCAAATAATCCTGCAAGTGCCTTGCTCATTCATGTCAGATGGCAGAATGTAGCTCTTTATAACACTCTGTGGGACATCAAATCTGAGATGATGACCTTGAGACTCCACAGGTCTGAGCTACTCTAGGTATTGATGACAATTTCTGGGGGTTCCCTGGAGAGTAAATCACTCCTTGCTAATTGTCAAGAGTTTTCCCTAAAATGAAGCTCCAGAAAAGTTTCCAAACTTTAAGACCTCAGTGACCTACCAACAGCCCTGTGGCTTTCAGTTATGTACTGACAGCCCGTATGAAGTGTGGCCAGAAGTAGGGGTACAGACCACCTGTGAGGGCTGGGCAGGCCACCTGCAATCTCAGAGTCACTTTCCCAGATTCTCACTCATATGTATGTCCAGAAGCATTGTCATTCTAGGGACCATTTAGCAATTTATTCATTCCAGTGTTTGACATCTTACTGAGCATATACTCTGTGCAGGCTTTGTGCGTGGCTCCATACCTAAAAAGTCAAGGAAGATATTCCTCTGAACATCAAGGAGCTTAGAATCTACTGGAAGATACACAAGCAGCAGATGATGTAGTACTGTGTGATCATTTAATGATTCAATTAAAAACTTTTGAGAGACCCATGTATTCTAGGCATAGATCCACATACAGAAAGGTTGTACAGAATAATAGTCAAACCATAAACTCAGTGCCCATGCTGCCTGAATTTACACCCTAGCTCCACTGCTCACTACCCATGTGGCCTTGGACAACTGACTTAACCTCTGTGTGCTACAGTTTTCTCATTTGTAAAATGGAGATAATAATGCCACTACCCTCCCTCGGTGATTGTGATGACTCAGTGAGTTCATATGTGTAAAGCCTAGAATAGTCTCCTGGCATATAGCAAGTCCAGAGTAGGTTTCTGCAGAATTCTAAGTGTCATGTAGGCAAGGACTTTTGCGGCTAAGTATTTGTCCAATGGCTAAATGAATTTCTGTGGGAGATTTGCCAGCAACATGGCAGGCTAAGCCGGAATTAACTGATTATTCTCTATGCTTCCAACACATATATGTTAGACGATATAGAAATGAACACTTACAAAACATGTATCTGGGCTCCAAAGAAAGATAAATCTCCAGATACTTCAAAATCAAAGGAAGAAATCACAGGCAGAGGTTTAAGTGGAAGCTGACACATTAGAAGTCTCGGGAAATGCTGATTATTGTAATAGTGGTGGTGGTGATGGTGGTAGTGAGGATCATGGTAACGCTTCATGATGGGGATGATGATGATGAAGATAATGGCTGGATGAAGATAAGTCTCAAGAAGAATTACAGGGCACCTTCAGATAAGAACAGTGTTCCCAGAAAAATTGTTTAAGAAGTCATTCTTTTATCTGTTTTGCCTGTGGCACTCCCATAATTACCAGATAGATCTTGGCCTCCCTGAAGTTGGAACTACCTATCTTATCACTCCATCTCAGCTGTTCAGGTTCGTGTAATGATCATTGCAATCAGTAAACTGAACAAGGTTTGGGAATTGCTGAGGCACTATCTTCTTGTTCTGGAGCACTTATACACAAAATCAGAGACTCAGAATCTAATGTGTAGAAGAAACATACTATGTCAACAAGTCAGACTCCCACCCAATGGTTCATGTAACTGCTCACCATAACCACAAAGGTTGCTCAGCCTACCAAGCCTTTCTAAGGAAAGCATCCACTTTCACAGGTCTGGTAGAAGAGGTTAATGTTCTCTCTCCTTACAGCCTGCAGTAACCTATTGTAGCTTTAGGTTCTTGGGATACCAATCTATAAGGGATGATAAAACATCACTGGAATAAACAGGAATATGGTGCCAGCCTACTCGGGTTTCCACATGACTTCTTTAAATAACTAGCAAAATATGAATTGGAACTGCTGAAACCATACAGACAGCACATTGGAGTAAAAATTTTAAAAATATTCTTAGCTGGCACTAGGCAATACAAGGTGAGTGTTAGTTCTTTCCATGTGCAAAGTGTACAGTACAACTACTGGATGAGCCACCAACTCTGGGGTCAGTTAGCTAATATTCTAAAACTGAATAGTCTACTCCATTTGCAGAATCCATAAATAATTTTTAAAAATACAATAATGCATAGTGTAGTGTTGCTCATTAGGAATGAGTGATCCATTTAATATCTGTATCTTAAACCCTTTATTATACTTCCCTCAAAGCTATCTGATTCTGAAAATAAAAATTTCTAGGTGATTCCAAATAAGTTAAAGGGTTACACTGCATTGAGTAGACATAATAAATCTTTAATTTTTTTACAATAAAGAAAGAGGCACGTCATTTTTATAACTATAAAATTAGTGTCTCACAGAACCTATTAAATAAATATTAAATAAATATTTAAAGATTCTCCTTTTCAAAAGCACCACGTGTCTCCGTTTAGCCCTGGTTCTGTTATTGTAAACAGGCTCCTGTCCCCTGCCTCTGGTCCCCCAAACACTTATACTCATACTTGGCTACCTTCTGAAAGGCAACTTTGCTCCTAGACAATCAGGAATTTCTGAAAGAAAGGTGGTTATTGGGAGATTTCAGTTCCCCTCCGCACTGTCAGGGGCAGCATAGTATGCTGATTAGGAACCCAAGGTCAAGTTTTCTGGGTTCATTTTCTGGCCCTGAAATAACCATGTGACCATTCGATAATCATGTCACTCTAGGTAAGTTTCCCAACTTTTCTGTGTCTGCTACCTCATCTATAAACAAAGGTAATAGTAATAGTGCCTTACTCGTAGTGCAGTTTTGAGGGACAATGAGTGAACACCTGGAAAGCTTGAAGGACAATGCTTGGCATATAGAAGCACCCAGTAGGTATGAGCCATTATTATTCTTGCCACTGTATTTTCTTCAATTCTGAGTGCGTCTTTCCTTCTGTCCACTGTTTCTCAGGTTCATGCCCCCTCCCACCCAGATTTCTGTCATGATTTGGGGCTGGGGCTATGGAATACAGTAGTAGACATTAGGGAAGATTTCACGAAGGTGATGACATTCAAGCTGAACCACAAAAGATGTCTTGCTCCTTATTTGAGTGCTTTTCAGAAAATTAGGAAATTAAGAAATTGCATAATCCCCTTGAAATTCTTTACAGGATAATTAGAGCCCCCTCAGCTTCCTTCTGTATATTATCACACTGATATATTTAGCGCTCTCTTTCCCTTCCTTTTATGTTACATCTTCCCAACCTTGGTGTTATGCCTTTTATCCTTCAGAGATTTTCCCCTAACTTTATCTTTTCTGAACTTTCTGAGCCCAAAGGCATGCCATGTGCCAGCTGCAGTAGCACCAGGGCTTAGCAGAACAGGGTAACACATCCAAATTTTCCTTGAGCTCTCTATTCCTAAAAATATAATTAGCTCTACAGAAACCACACACAAGACTTTATTCAGCCAAAAATAAAATGAAGTGGTTTATTGGACCCAAACTGCTTTATTTTTGTGCAATTTCTGTCAGTTTCACACATTAATTGTAATTATACTAAGAGAAGAATTATGGGATAACTGTCAAGTGCACAGACTCTAAAATTGACAGGGCTGCAGTAGGTGATGCATATTATTCACTGCACAGAAGCAATCAGCTGAGGGGTGAGTGGGGCCTCAAATCTACTCAGAAGAGGCACATTTTTCTATTTCCTACAATGATGCCATATGGGCTATAGTGCTTACATACAGGGGGATTGAGTAAATAAGTAAGTATATTAAGGATAGTGGGACCCCGATTTCTCATTTTCAGAGAAAGGAGTTCTAAATATGAAAAGGGTTCCTGGATTACAATTGGATATATCAGTGTGAACGCTTGGCTTTTAATATCGATAGATGTAGATTGACATGAATGTGTCAGTGTGTACATGGATATATTTTCCAGTTCTTTCCACGAAGAGGACCTAGAATCTGTGATGCCCATAACCATGATCATACCTAATACTTAGGTCTTGGTTTCTAAAACACGATTCTCCACTAACAGGAACCAGAGTCCACTGGAAACATGGAGGATTCTAGGGCCGAGAAAATGAAAGTAAAAGACGAGCCAGGAGCATCATGAAGATCCAAAAATTAAGAAAGTGCTCAAAAATCTTGGGGACATATCAAATCTTGGGAACATAAAGCCAGCTTGAGAGAGCTTCCTATTTTCAACTGCCACTGGTCTTCCAAGCACCTGTACTTATGTTGGGCCAAATCAGAGAAAATTTGTACATCAAAATAAGTAAAGAAAGTCATAGATTATAACCCATTGAATCAAATTAGAATCCATGAATACATACTGAAACAAATGAATTAAAACATAAATTGGAGAGAAGGCAATTTTTCTACCTTAAAGTAGAATACAAACTAATAAATGCAGACTGAATGATGAAATTAGAAAATCATCATTTGGTAATATCTTGGTAATAATCGATTTGAGGCCAGGCATGGTGGCTCACACCTGTAATCCCAGCACTTTGGGAGGCTAAGGTGGGCAGATCACCTGAGATCGGGAGTTTGAGACCAGACTGACCAACATGGAGAAACCCCATCTCTACTAAAAGTACAAAATTAGCCGGGTGTGGTGGCACATGCCTGTAATCCCAGCTACTCGGGAGGCTGAAGCAGGAGAATCCCTTGAACCGGGGAGGTGGAAGTTGCGGTGAGCCAGGATCACGCCACCACACTCCAGCCTGGGCAACAAGAGTGAAACTCCATCTCAAAATAATAATAATAATAATAATAATAATAATCGATTTGGGCAAAATCATCAACAGATGCTAAATTTAATGGATTAAAATTTGATAGGAAACAGGATACTTACATTGTCTCAAAATATTGTCCTATAAAACACATATTAATTAGTAAATATAAAATACTTATTTCTTGATAAGTACAAAATGGTTATTAGTTAATCTTAGAGTGGATAAACTTAGCAAGCATCATCTTAACCAAGTGAAAAAACTTGACATCGTCAATAATGGGACAAATCAACACAATGTGACTCCTGATATGATGCAGTGAGAATAAATAATCATTTATGTGATTTTCCTGACAAATATGTATAGCTTGAATTCAACCATTAGGAAACATGAGATTAGTCCAAATTGAGAGACATTTTATAAAGTAATGGGGCTATACTCTTCAGAAACATCAATGTCATGAAAGATAAGGAAAGAGTAAAGAACTGCTTCAGAATAAAATGACTCAATAACTAAATGCAACCCATGATCCTGGGTAGTATCCTGGATCCGTAAAAGATATTCATAAGACAGTTGGCAGATTTCTAATGGAGTCTATGGATTTTGATGGTTGTACTGTGGGTATGTAGGACAATGTCCTTGTTTCTAGAAATACACTTTGAAATATTAGGAGTACTCAGGCATCTTGTCTGCAATTTACTCTCAAATGGTTCAAAATAATATGTACAAGTAGAAAGAGGCAAATGTGACAAAATGCTAAAGACTGGGAAATCTAGGTGAAAGCGTACAGGATTTCTTGTGATATTGTTAAAAATTTCCATACATATTAAATTCTTTCAATTAAAAAGTGTTTTTATTTCTAATTAGTGAAGACAAATCTTTTTGCTCTGCAGTATTTTTAGACCAAAAGGATCACAAGAGAATTCATCACTAGCAAACCTGCACTAAAAGAATTACTAAAGGAAATTCCTCACACAAAAAGAAAAATAATTCCTCCAAAACATTGAAATGCAAGAAGAATAAAGAACAATGGAAAGAATAATTAACATGTTCCAAAACCCTAGCATTGTCAGTGAAGTGATAAAAGTACTCATTTACATTATACTATAAGTCAAGTTTGCATGTTCTAATTGTTAGGCTAGCTATTAAAGACATAGTAAAAAATATGTAACTAAAAAATGATAAAGAGGAAAATGTTATGATAATAATAATAATAATAGAACCTCATTAAACCAAAAAGAGAAAGCAAGAAGAATGAAAAACAGAACAGGTAGGACAAATACAAAATGAATTTTCAAATAGTTGTATAAACTAATATACTTATTTCTATGAATACTAAATGCTATTAAAATACAAAGATTGTCAAACTGAATAAAAATATAAAACCTAGGCAAGCTACATGTGAGTCATTTCTTAGAGACACAGAAATATTGAAAGTAAAAAGATAGTCAAGATATATCATATAAACATTAACTAAAATAAAATTGATATAGGTTTACAAATATCAGTAAAGTAACTTTTAAGATAAAAATTATTGCCTGAAATAGAGACACCTTTGATAATAATACAAGGTTTCACTCACCAAAAAGATATAATGATCTCTAAATTTGTATGCATCTGATAACACAGTTTCAAAATACATAAGGTAAAATTTTATAGAACTAAAAGAAATAGTTGAATGCACATCAGTGTGAAAAACTTTAACATACTTCTCATAATAATGAGTAGAATAAGCGTGAGGGAAATCAGTAAGAACAAATAATACCTAAGCAATGCAATAAACAAAACTAATCTAATTGATATTTATAGAACACTGCAAAGAAGGAATAAATGTCCTTTTCAGTGCATAAGGAGCAGTTATTAAATTGACATATACTAGACCGCAAAGCAAACCTTAACAAATTTCAAAGGCCTGAAATCTTTTAAAATATGTTTCCTGACCACAGTGGAATTAAGCTATATCAGTTACAAAAAGATGACTCTAAAATTCCCATAAGTTTGGAAATTAAATAATATCATTCTGAAAAACCTCTAGGTCAAAGAAGTAATGATAATAGAAATTATGACATATTTTAAATTGAATGGTAATGATTCTACAGCTTATGAAACCATGGGAGAAGTTAAAAATGTGCTGAGAGAAAAATAGATTTAAAAGCTTATATTAGAAAGTAATATAAGCTAAAAATCAATTACCTAAATATCTACTGCAAGAACTTAGGGACAAAAGCAAAATAAAGTCCAAAAAGGTAGAAGAAAGAGTATAATAAAGAAGAAAAATTAATGAAATAGAAAACAAATCTACAATAGAGAGTCAGTCAAACCAAATGTTGGTTCCTTGAAAAAATGGATAAAATTAATAAACTCCTGTCAAGACTCATGAATAAAAAAGAGAGATGGACAAATTTGAAGTATCAGGATGAAAAAGAAAGCATCACTACAGAACCTACAGAAATTGAAAAAAAGAAGAAGATATTATGAAAAATGTTGTGAAAATAAATCTGAAACTTAGATGAAATAGATGTCTAGAGCACAACTTTCTGAAACAGACACTAAAAGAGATCTGAAATGTGGACATTCTTATTTCTATAAAATAAGCTAAATCTACTATCAAAATCCATCCCACATAAAAAACTCTAGGCCCTGATGGCTTTGCAGGTGAATTATCTTAAACATTTAAGAAAGAAATAATGGTAATATTATGCACTCTCTTCCTGAGTATAAAAAAAGAGATAATGTTTTCTAAATCACTTTGGTGAGGCCAGCATAACCTTGATACTTTCTTACTCTGAAAGTTTGTGAAACAACTGTAAGATATAATAGTTAATAATTTATTGAGAACTCTACAGTATGTCAGGAACCACTCAATGCCACCCCAGGAAGCATCTCCCATCTTCTTCGTTACCCTCATTTTTAGAAAGTTTTTATTAATATTGATTAAAATATTTTTTGGTAGCTTCCATCCATCAGCCCTATTTCTACCCTAAATGGGGCGTGGGGGAGGGAAGTAATGTGCAAAGGAGTCCACAGATATATTTGCTCCATCTTGAACCCTTACACCATCATCAACTCTTCAAGGGTGTCAGCTTAGGATAAGGAAAGATTCAGAGTGTCTGTTTGATGTAGTCTCTGGACCCAGGACAACCTACAAGCAAATAACAAGTGTTAAGTAAATATTTGAAGGGAAAAGAGGGAACTCATCAGCCTGCTTCATGCTATAGGTACTTAACTCTCACATGGTCATTTTTTCTCCAATCCCTGCAGTTGCCTTCATGCTTTCCCGCTCTGCTCATCCTACTCATTGTCTGCCTTAGAAGGATGTCTGTAAAACACAGATCTGAATATGTCTTACTTTTGCTGAAAAAGGTCTATATTCCATGGTGTTGTTCCAACCCAAGCCTGCCTTCACCCAGGAGGGGCACAGATACCCTCTAAAAGAGATGGACCTCCTGGCCACTTTCCCCAACTCCTCCCAGTGGCTGTCCCCAAGGGAAGCTCTGGGCCTGCCCCACTACCTGACCCTTTGAATGGTGGGGTTCCTCATGCTAGAGCCCTGAACTTGGCCATGCTCTCATATCCTGGATGCACTCTATGACCCTCTTCCTCTACAACGCACATCTGGGGACCGTGTCTCACCCCGTCCTAACTCCTGAAAATTCACTACAGGCTCAAGCTGTGAATGTTCCACCCACTCAGGAAAAGAATTTGGATAAGAATAGCAAGTTAGGCTCATCATAATCTGTCATAAATCAGTCTCCTGCCACAGTCCTCAAAAAACCTGCACTTTAGCCACTGGAGAATGCTTGCCACTCCCTCAACAGGTCAAGTTCTTTAACATATGCTCTTCCTTCTGCATTAAATGCCTCATCTCCTCCTCTCAACAAACAACCTCCTCTCATCGCCTTGTCTGCCTGTGAAATTCCTACTCATCCATCAAGGCCTGCCTCAGACTGTGTCTTCTCTGTCCCTGAGCTCCATCAGGATTAAGTAGATTTTGGTGGTTGTGCTTCTTTTCACACCAATCCCATTTTACTCTGACAGCAATATATGTCTGCCTCTGCCTGCAGATCAGGAGCTCCAGGAAGATGGGAATGTTGCCCTGTTTAGGATGATATCCCTAAAGACGAGCTTTATTAAATATTTTTGGAATGAACCAAAGCAAGAACTGTGCCATCATTGAATGAATAAATGTGGTGGACATTAACAAATTGTCCTTTAATAAATGAATTAATGAAGATACTGTTTTTTGAGGTAGCTTTCATTTGTTACACACTTGAACATCAATACTCACTATCTCTGCCATTGTCAACATGAAGTTGTATATTGATTGATTGGTTCATTTATTCATTCATTTACTGAATCCCTAATATTGCAACACAATGGGCTAGATGCTGGGGATATGGAAGTAAATAAAACAGATCCTGCCTTCATAGAGCTCAGATTCTCCTGGATCCAATTGTAAAACAATGGAGAGGTGCATTAATAGACATATGTTTATGTTTCATTCTTTTCAAAGAAATACTATTCTTTTGTTTTAAAAGTTAATATGCTTGTGATAAATGTTATTCAGTGGCTGGTAACATTATAGAAATTTGGAAATGGTTCAGTCACTGGCCATTTCATTCTCTGGATGATTTTAGTTAACACCAAGATCATCAAGCAAGATTTTGCGTAATTCTTATTTGAAGCTAAAAACGTGAATGAATTTTCACCTGAAAGAAATGAAGAATCTTTTTCCAAAAACAGAGATAATTATTAGCAATTTCTGGAGGTGAACTAGCAAAGGATTCATTCTTACATCGTTCTCGTCTGTCTGATGGAGATGGAAGGTTTATATAGGCTTCACTAGTCCCCATGGCAACAGCCTTTCTCCTGGGTTACCATAGGAATTGTGAAGGCCTTTATAAACCTCCATTAGCAGAGCTTAGGCCGGCAGCAGTCAGAAACGTCTGCTGGAGAAGACACTGCAAAGTGTCAGTGAGGGCATTTGAGAATTAATTTTACCCTAGAGTAGCTGCACAGGTCTGTTTAGCACTCACCTCTACAGTTTTGAACATTCGATAACACTGGAATCAGTCTGATGCCTTGAACACTTCATATGAAGGGTTTTTCAAAATCTAGCCACAAACAGATATGATCAGATTTCAAAAAATTTTGAGAAACTAGGAGGAATCTATTCTGACAAAGCCTCACATAGGATAGAGGTAAATTTGTGTTATTTTTTCAGGATAGTAGATTGAAGCCACATTAATAATTAATACAGTGATGGATGGTGTTTACAGTTGCTGCTATGGTATGAATGTGTCCCGCCAAAATTCATATGTTGAAATTTAATCATCAATGTGATAATATTAAGAACTGGGCTCCTTAGGAGGTGATTAAGTCACCAGGACAGAGCCCCTGTAAATGGGATTAGTGACCTTAAGAAAGATGTGAGGGAGCTGTTCACCCATTCTGCCTCTTCCACCATGTGTGGACATAGCCTTTCCCACTTCCACCATGTGAGGGCACAGCAAGAGGCGTCATCTGTGAAGCCCAGAGCAAGCCTTCACCAGATACCGAATTGACTGGTGCCTCAGTTTGGACTTCCCAGCCTCCAGAACTGTGAGAAATAAATTTCTATTATTTGTAAATTACAGTCTAAAGTATTTTGTTATGGCAGCACAACAGGACTAAGACAGTTGCACAACAATGAGAATTTTTTAATAGCACTGAACTGTACAACTAAAATTAGTTAAGATAGTACATTCTGTGTTATGTTTTTGTACCACAATTTAAAATTTTTTTAAATTAATGTAGTTATAATTGTGATATAACTATTATTGAGCATCTGCTGCATCCCAGGCACTGTGCTAGTGCTTCAGATGTTCTATGTCATATCATTCCACAAGTCTATGAACAATTATCTCTACCTTGAAGATTATTTTTATCTCTACATTGAAGATGAGGAAACTGAGGCTTACACAAATAAAGTAACTTGCTCAAGGGTATGCCATTAGGTAAGTGGTAGAGACCGCAGTCAAGCAAGTCCTGGAATCTTGGCCCTTAACCTACAACTTCAGCATTAATGCCACATTGTGTAACAGATGATTGATACATTAAAGACACATTCTGTTGAATTGATACAAGAAAGCCCTAGTTGAATTCTGTTTAAATGCTTGCTGCTTTCTTTTTTTAAGAGCTAAGGGATTATCTTTTAGAGTCCAATTGCAGGAGGACATTCATTTTTGCTCTAACCTTTGAAAATATTTTTTACATTATTTATCTTCGGAAATCATAAATACATTTCCATCAAAAAAGTTGGGCTGTGTACAGATTAATTACTCTTGACACTTTATTTAGCAATCTATATCCAAAATCAATCACTAAAATTTACAGGAGAGTTTTGTTTTTTTTTTTTTTTTTTTTTTTTTTTTTTTTTTTTTTTTTTTTTTTAGATGGAGTCTCGCTCTGTCACCCAGGCTGGAGTGCAGTGGCCGGATCTCAGCTCACTGCAAGCTCCACCTCCCGGGTTTACGCCATTCTCCTGCCTCAGCCTCCGGAGTAGCTGGGACTACAGGCGCCCGCCACCGCGCCTGACTAGTGTTTGGGTGAAGGAGAAAGGACAAGATGGAGGAAGGTGAACAAGAAGGCATAATCCATGTTGCTTCCGGGTTCTTCCTCACCAACTTTCCCGCGCGCGGAAAGATGCAGATCAACCGAGCATGCTCCAGGTGATGTCAATCCGAAGAGATCAAAACTTACCCGGCCACGCCTATGGAGACGCCCCTATCACGCCCTTATCCTGCCCACTGCCCTCCCCCTTCCAGTACCAATGCATAAAAGTCTGCCACTGGCAGGAGCCAGCGTGACTTCTTCGGCCCCCGCATTTGTGGACCGGAGAACATCACCCGAGAGCGCCGGCGCGACTTCCCTGGCCCCCCACACCTGAGGACCAGAGAACCTCGTCCGAGAGTGTATGCATATTTGCAATAAAAGACTGCCACTTTCTTATGTACTTTGGCCTCATGTTTAATTACTTAGCTCTCCTAAATTAAGTTACATTAAATTAAATCAAAACAGTTAGTGCCAAATTAATTTAAATTAAAACAACTAGTTTTTTTTTTTTGTATTTTTTAGTAGAGACGGGGTTTCACCGTGTTCGCCAGGATGGTCTCGATCTCCTGACCTCGTGATCCGCCCGTCTCGGCCTCCCAAAGTGCTGGGATTACAGGCTTGAGCCACTGCGCCCGGCCCTACAGGAGAGTTTTATATAGAGAGAATTGTTTAGAAAAATAAGTTTAAGAATCACAGATAATTTTTAGATACTGGAAAGCCCTTTCTCATCAGGGCAAAGAAAATTATCATTCCAGAAAATATAAAATGCCTGTGGTAGTAATTTCCTCTTTGGTTTTTGGTCAAGCTGTATGAAAGAAATAAGAAGAAAAAGAGAATTTAGGGAGAAGAAATTCTAAAAACCCAGGGAATTTCTTTAGTAGCAGGAAGGAAGGCAGGCAACAGTAGGAATTGGTTCTTTAGAAGTAAGTCTTTGGGGCATGTCCTCAGAGAAGAGACATGTCCTCTTTCCAGGTTTCTTCCACATGCCGGTCACAACTGTGAAGGACACTAACTTGGATACTTCCACCAAGAGCCAAAAATCTGGGTCCCAGCTCCTGAAGTTTTCAATGCTAAAGTAAGCAAATGAAAGAAGGAATTAATCTTTTTCTCTTTGAAGACAAATGGAAAAGAGGATACTAATTAGTAAGCAATGAAAAATATACCAAATTGCATCTGCTTTTCCTTATTATTTTGCTTTTGAAGTGCATTTTTCTTAATATCTGCTGGTATTTCTGTTTAGCTACTCTGATCATTTTTCTTTCTTTCTTTCTTTCTTTTTTTTGGTCTTATCATTTTTTAAAAAAAACTGAGGGGACTTGAGGGGCTAATGCATGCAGAGTTTCTGTTTTGTGACATAAAGTTCTGGAGCTCTATTGCACAACAATGTGAATATACCTTATGCTACATAATGTAGCTATTGAACTGTACACTTAAAAATGGTTAAGATGGGAAATTTTATATTATGTTCTTTTTACCACAATTTTTAAAGTGAAATTGATGGCATCCTAGTCTCATCAAATACTACCTAGGAAAGATCCTAAGTGAAACCTCAAATTATGTATTTGTATAACTACACTTTGTCTTGTCCTCCAAGCCTAACCCTTTATCTCTAGCTAGTCCATCCCATACTCCAGTAGGAGATATCCAGAAAGAAAGAGTTTCAGCCACTTTTGTCCCCTTCACAGACAAAACTCAGGACCCTCTTGCCTTGCTCTCATGTTGACCTCACTCCCAATCTGCTTCTATATTCAGTCACTCCCTCTTACTTTGGACTGTGCCATCATCATGGCCACGACTTTGATCTAGAGTTTTAACTCTCCTCTTGAGGCCCCATGTTGAATTTGCCCTCAGGTTACATCTACTTTTGATCATGCTGAGCTTCCTCTGGGCCCAAGTCTCTGAATTCTACCCCAACGCGAGGGCCCATGTTTGCTCACTTTAAAAGCAGAATGCATTGGATATGAAGTTGAAAGACATTATCAGCACACTGGACAAAAGAATTATGAAACAACAAGGTAAATGTTCTCAAGAATAAATGTAACACCCTGCTCCTTGATTTCCTAAATAAATTGTTTCAATCTGGGGTTCAAGTAGCTGCGTCCTGACAGCAAGTAATGTAATATAGACTGTAGGCTTTTACTGACCAATGTTGACAAGTCCAATATTAATTAATAGTTTAACAAGGCCTTTAAGATGACTAACACGATGTTTAGCTACATGAGAAAGTCAGTAAACTTTTTCTGTAAAGGTCCAAACTGTAAATACTTTTAAATTTACAGGCCATACAATCTCTGTCACAATACTCAATTCTGCCACTGTCTATTGAAAGAAGCCAGAGATAATGTGTAAAAGAACGGGTGTGGCTGTGCTCATGCAGGCAGATTTGGCTCATGGGCTATAGTGTGCCAAATCCTGGCTACATCAATCAAAATACAGAAAAATGAAAGAGATTATTATTCTCATTACACCCTGTAGACAACAAGCCATAAGCCGATTCTTGAGTTCATTTCTGGGCTCCAAAACTTTAATTGGTCTGAGACAAGAATAGAGACCTCCCTATTGGTCATTAATACATTAACCTGGAACAGTTTTTCAGTCAGTTAAGACTCTTCCTAGAACTACTGACATTTCATTTGAGCTTCTTTATCTAGTCCCCATGGAGAACATGGCCATCCCTGTGGGAACCTTGCTGGAATCAGTACACCCAAGTCTACTACAGCCCTCTGCTAATCAAAAGAGAGGAGGTGAGTATGTGGCATGTTGGTCCTTAGTGAACTCATGCAGTTCCTAAGGATCAGATTCTTTAAAATGCTTACCAGGTGATCTTTCAGTAGACTGTCCTAGCTTCTTAGCTACAAGAAGGCAAATCCACAG
The DNA here is from genome assembly GCF_003255815.1 of Theropithecus gelada. Taxonomy (NCBI): domain Eukaryota; kingdom Metazoa; phylum Chordata; class Mammalia; order Primates; family Cercopithecidae; genus Theropithecus; species Theropithecus gelada. Next base: position 41,488,064 of record NC_037683.1, on the reverse strand, counting down.
GCAGAAGGCACAAACTGGTAGGTTGTTGGCCCTATCTCTCTACAGATCTGTTTAATTCAGCCTGCACAATATATATTTCTTAATTTAAATAATTATCCACATTTGAAAGTAATAAAATTTAACGTTAAAAAGTTGAAATTCTAGCAATTCTGGACATTTCTACAACCAGCTGGAGCTCAGTGACAGCTGCCTTTTTTTAAAGAGAGCTTAACCTTTCAAGCTCATAGGGCCTCCACTAGCTTTACCTGACTCTTTTTAAGTTGGTCTCTATAAACATTTAAATTTACTATCTCTCTACACAATCCACCTTCTTCCCTTTTAGAAAATCATGACTGCGCTTAGCTGAGTCCAGTCTTCTGACACATGTTCAATTTCACACCTCTTCCAAGATAACCAAAAGTGGCAGAGAATCTCATTTTTAAGATCTTGGCAGTTCCTGGCCCAGGAGGCATGAAACTTGGTGCTCACTCACAGTCTCTTCACCAGTTGGTCTTCAATGATCTTTCCTATGCTCTTGATTGTTCTACCCTTTTCATTCATAAGGTCTTTCTCCTCGGCAGAGTGAATGGAAGGCCAAGAGTTTTGGAATGGCTTTGAAAGCATTTACCCAAGGCATTTACTTTTGCATTTTTTATGCTTCAGTTTGCTCCAAACAAAAAAATGTGTGTCTTCTGATGATGTCCTGAGCATTGTCCACGAGTCACAGTTTATCCTGAGCTTTTGCTTTTCTAATGTCACTTGCACACATATTTATCATCCTTTATTAATTCATTACTTGATTTATGGCCATGTTCTTTGAAGATCTGAGCTCACATAGAGCTCCCTGTGAAGCCATAGGATTTTATTTAGATATTGCCTCTGTTGCTTCTATATCAGGATTGTAGGCAATTTCATAAACGAAATGCCCAACCCCGGGACCTTCCCAACCCTTCTGAGACATCTACCACTTTAGAATTTTGAACTAGCTGTATCTTTTCTCTAATTACTTTTCTTTTCCTCTGACTAACACAAGCTCTGTCTCGCAAAGTTTTTCTCCTCTTTGATCATAAATATGTACAGGAGAGGGTACTTTACCTACCCGCTGAGAGAAAAATCTGTAGGGCAAGTGAAGTTGGGTGGAATCTGACACCCTCTAGTTTCTAGCTTTACCCTTTTGAATTATATGGGAGTTGAGGCACCTTCTTGGGGGGAAAAAATCTCAGATGTATGTCACATGTTAGAGTAACTGGCAAGGCAGGGGCACCCAATCAAAAGTAAATTGCAAAAGGATTTGCAGATCTCTTGGAGATAATTTCCTCCAAAAGAAGAGGGGTTTTGCATGATGAGTCAGGCTCAGTACCACGGGGAGTTGGTTCTGGGGAAAAAGGTTCTCTGGAGGAAAAGATTCCAAGACAGATGGGGAGATTTTATTTGAACCCATTCTGCCTCCCCAACCCCTCTCCCCATTCAGGCAGACATGCATGCCCTAGAGAGAAAAAAGTAGAGGATCAACTAAAAGAACTTTCCCACTAAATGGCTGTGGGCTCCTCTAAGAAACTGAAACATGGGAGAAGGAAGGACCACCCAGCCAGAACAGCAGTGGATATCAAGGGATGATATAAAAGCAATCTGAAGACAGTCAAGATTCAAGGAGCTATATACCTTGCTTCCTTTCCAGACCCAAAATCTGAGTCAAGAGTTGATTTCTTCCATCTGGCCAGAGGATCTCCAGGATACTCTCATGTATGTCAATAATAACTTCTTTTCTTTTATAATTTTGTCTTTCTCAAGATTTAACTCACAGTTCAATGCATTTCCATTCAAATATGTGTCTTGTGATATGTGGCACTACTCTATCTCTTCTGAAAGCCTGCTCCTTTCTAACAAGGTGAACACCTCCATTGCCATATTTAGGTATAAGGATCCTTCCATCAAGTGTCTGAGACTCCTAAAGCTATATCTCCCTTCTCATATTAAAATATCAAAATATTCTATTTCTCATGTACTAGTAAGTCTTTCCAACCTCTTGCTACATTCTCACCTTTTATTTCCTGAACTTTTCCTCCTCAGTCTTATGCTTTTGGATAGGTAACAACCAGTTCTACAATTTAATCCAAATAGTCCTTGAGAGCACCATGATCTTCCAGTCCTTATGTGATAATAGTTACTAATAATGATGACAACAGATACCATTTACTGTGTAGCAACTATGTGTTTTTTACATATGTTGTCTCTTATCTTTGCAAGGGATATTTTCATCTCCACATTACAGAGGAAAAACTAAAACTCAGGAGATTAAATAACTTAGTCAAATTTCCAAAGCTATTAAAGTGGATGGGCTGATCTAACAGAGTCCATATGACATCCTCAAAAGAGGTGACTGAAGACAAATTAATGGAGAGACCGTCTTAAGGTGTGAGCAGAGATATAAGAAACTCACAAGGAATGGTAAAGCAACTCATGGTTAAAAATAGCAAAAGACTTTTACCATCCTAGGGCATTACGAGGCAAGAAGGGTGAGTGGTTACTGGAATCTGGAGAAAGAGAGTCATAGGAGAGGGCCAGCTGTCAGGAACAGCCATGGCCAAACTGCAGCCCAGCAGAGAAGGAGCTGGGAAAATGAATACCCTGATCTTACTTCCCACCCTCTGATTACTTTCCAGTACCTCCTGTTGGCTAAACCCAACAGGAGGCAAGAGACCAAAGTCTCCTAGCTTCCCAGTCTCCCAGTGCAAACAGCAAGGTGGAAAAGGATGGGAAATACATCTGGAGGTCTTTTCTTTCTAAAACGCCATGACACATTTACCTTAAGCTAAGAGCTCTTCATTTTGGAGATCTAACACCCTGATCTCCAAATCCAAATTCCATTCTCAGTCATGTTTCTTAGATTGTCATTCAGTTCCCAGATAAACCTATTTCTTTCAAGCTATTTTTCCAAATAATGACCTGAAGAAGCAGGGAAGAAAGCCACACTGATGCCCATAAGTTCTACAGTGTCCTGATCAGCTCAGAAGAGTGCTTGATGACAATATTTGCCCACACAAATTCATTAAGAGTGGAATAGCTCAGCAGACTCTGCCACAGCCCATATACATTTGCTTCAGGAAGTCAGTCCTCCTCCTGATAAGATGACTGGCCAAATCCACAGTTCCTTTAAATCCTTTACACCTTGATTTTCTCTTTGGCCTTTATTCTCTTACCCATACCCTATCTACCTCTATTTTAAGCAGGAATACCAAGAAGCATTCTTCAGTCTCTTTCATATTCTTCTGAATCATGGAAATCTGTTAAGACCTTCAGTGACTACTGATTACTGGTTAACTGCGCAACCAACATACCCCCATCTATGAAGGATATCTTCCATGACTCTCTCAAAGATGAATATTTTTTTCTCAAAAATAGTAATTGTATTGGTCAGTTCTCAAGATAATAAGTGGGTCATTTTTTTCAGGCAGTTAGTGTTATTGCATTACAAAGTCATGTGAAATAAAACACAATTATGTATGTAGAAAAACCTAAGAAATCTATAACAAAGTTTCTAGAAACAGTGAATTTAGCAAGGTCACAGGTTACAAGGTCAATATTTAATATCAATTATAATTTTATATACTAGCAATGAAAAATTACAAAGGCCAGGTGCAGTGGCTCACGCCTGTAATCCCAACACTTTGGGAGGCTGAGGCGGGCAGATCATGAGGTCAGGAGATTCAGACCATCCTGGCTTACATGGTGAAACCCCATCTCTACTAAAAATACAAAAAATTTAGCTGGGCGTGGTGGCAGGCACCTGTAGTCCCAGCTACTCGAGAGGCTGAGGCAGGAGAATGGCCTGAGCCTGGGAGGCGGAGCTTGCAGTGAGCTGAGATAGAGCCACTGCACTCCAGCCTGGGCAACAGTGCAAGACTCCAACTCAAAAAAAAAAAAAAGGAAAAATTAGAAATAAAGTCAAAGAAATAATATGGATTTTAATAACATTTAAAAATAAACACAAGAATATATTTGACACATATATGTAAGATTGATACACTGAAAACTATAAAATGTTGCTGTGATAAGTTCAGAACACCTGAATAAATTAACAGATACATGTATGTTTATGAACTGCAAGTATCAGCATTAAGATATTAATTCTCTCCAAAATGATTTCAGATTCAGTGTTATACCTATAAAACCCCAGTAACCTTTTTTTTGTGTAGAAGTTGACACACTGACTCTAAAATGTATGTGGAATTGTAAATGACACAGAATATTCAAAACAATTTTGAAAAAGAAGCACAAAGTTGGAGAACTTACCTTACCTGACTTCAAGATTCATTGACCAATATGGCGAAACCCCATCTCTGCTAAAAATAAAAAAATTTGTGGGTGTCTGTAATCCTAACTACGCAGGAGGCCGAGGCAGGAGAATCACTTGAACCCGGGAGACAGAGGTTGCAGCAAGCTGAGATAGCGCCATTGCACTCCAGCCTGGGTGACAGAGCAAGACTCCATCTCAAACACACATACACACAACTTTAGCAATCAAGACAATGCAGAACTGGTGTACGACAGACAAATGGATCAATGGGATGTAGAGCTCACACATGTGTGGTCAACCAATTTTCAAAAAAGGGGCCAGGATCATTCAATAAGAAAAAGACAGTCTTCAACCAATTGGGCAGGAATGACTGGATATCTGTATGCACAAAAAATGAACTTCAACCCTTAACTCAGGTCATCCATAAAAATTAACTTGAAGTAAATCATAGGACAAAACATAAAAACTAAAACCATAAACTTCTAGAAGAAAACATAGGAGAAGATCTTTGAGACCTTGAAGATTTTTATTCAGGACGCAAAAAGCATGGAACATAAAACAAAAACTGACAAGTTGGACTTCTTTTAAGTAGCAGTAATGGTCCTGAGGCTACTGTCTAGGGCCAGTTTAGGTCAGCTTGTTATGTAGATGAGTCACTTTTCCTCTTCTTACGTTTGTTCTTATGCTAACAAACATGTTGAATTATCCCTCAGCTGAAGCTCTTGAGTTCCACCATAGTTTGAGGAAAGTGCTCCAGTCAAATCTGTTCAATTTCTCTGCACAGGACTGTGTCTCAATCCCAGCTAAGAATAAAATGTGAATTTGTGGTTCTCTTACTGTTTCTTTGTAATACATAAAAAGAAGAGATTGAGCCAACTCAGAACTTATTCTTTTCTGGGTCTCAGGCCATAATAATATCCAACATTGTCAACACCTTATGATTAAGCTTGCGCAGGCTTCCTGCACTGATTCCGTGCTTTGCCTCATTCCGTGGCTCTAAGAAGCAGTGTCCTCTAAGCATTAAATTAGAATCCTTAAACCTAGTTAATTGGCCTCCTCCCTGGAGAAAGAAAACTCTTCCCAAGAGAACACTTCTACCCTAATCTGCCCTACCACCCTTAGAATACAGTTTACCTTGATCACCATGGATATTTTTCCGATTATTGAACCTCAAGTCCCACCAAAGGACCCACGTGGCTCAACTAAAGACATGGACATTGATAAAGATGTGTCTCTCCTGAAATGACTCCAAGATATCTTAACCACTTGAAAAACGCTTATGCTGCCCAAATCCCTGTCCTTAGGGTCAGGACAATGAAATGGGCCACAAAAACCTAAGAATAAAAGTAATTGAGGCTGAAAACGCTTCAAAGGAAGAGCATACATCAGTGGTGTCATACACAATGAATCTATTGACCTATTTCTGGTCTCATCCTTTGCTAGCCCTTGATTTGTGGACTTGAGTCTTTATTCTTCTGCATGAATCCAGCAATGTCTTAATTTCTGAAATATCATGCTGAAACCTCCCCTTAGCACCTTAGGGTTCTAGTAATGTCTCTAGCATCAGATATTAGATTGGTGCAAAAATAATTGCTGTTTTTGTCATTACTTTTAATGTAATTGTGGCAAAAACCGCAATTACTTCTGCACCAACCTAACATATTCCTTTGGATGTAGTCCCAGCTGACTTGCTTTATCTAAAAGAAATTGATTGCTATTACATTCTTTTTAAAAAGCACAGAACTAAGGAAAGCTTTTGAAGTTTTTCTGCAGCTCTGTCATAAATTCTTCAGTTCATTTCTTTTCTGAACCTTGGAGACACAAAGATGGCCCTTGACCACAAAAAAATTACTCTTTGGTTAGAGAGAAACTGGGGCAAGTCTCATAATTTTTTGAGCTAAGACCTGTTTACAGGGCTGGTATGAGAATCAAATGGGAAAATGCAAACTCCACGCACAATGAATTCATGTATATTCTACACACAAGGAACAGTACATCAAATGTGTGTTCCACGAGAGGCTGTATTAATGAGATCCTCAGTCTGAAAACAACCAAAGTACAAAAAAAAAAAACAAAAAACAACTAATTAGCAGAAGCCTTACTTGAATTCTAGATTTATACCAAAAACATAATTACTTAAGCAGTGTGCTATCTTGATCTCCTTTATTTACCATTAAGGATAGCACCTGAGCTACTTTTTAAAATGTGTTTGTTTGCTGTTTTCACTTTAACAAAATGGCCCCTTAAACCCAACCTCTCAGCCACTCTTCTAGCCAAACAGTACACTCTATACATAATAGGCCTCAGAGATGGCACTGAAATGGGACTTCCACTTGTCCCCAGAGTCTTCTTGGGCTCTACCATTAGCCATTCTGCAGAGAAAGGGTTTCAAAGTACCCTGTCTTCAACATAAAATTTAAGTCTTGTAGTTGCAAAGTTGCAGATTTAACTCATGCTTAGCTTTTCACCCTCCTCTTCTTCATGGTCACCCCTACCCAGCCTCCCTTGTCTCATTTGTGTATATGTCAACTTGCCTCACTAGATTGTAATTTCATTTGAAAACAAAAACTATATGTCTCTTTCATCTTAAGGAGGTTTCTGGCATTGTCTAGTTCAATGTTTTGCACACAATAAATCCTAATACACAGTTTAAAAGAAATTGATCAACATACTAAAGCCTCCTCAAAAATACAGATCTCTGAGAACTGGATATGACCAGAAAACAGCAGGACCCCTTGTCTGGAGTTTGGATGAATGGGAAGGGTGAACTGGACAACAGAGGCCGGGGCTGCAGAAGGCACCATTGCCAAAACTTGGAAAATTGCTGATGTAGGCCCAATCTTTTCCAGAGGCACCACTGGGAACTTGGGGATTATAGACCATTTAAACTCCACCTTGATGTCTATCAGGACAACAGAAAGGGAGTTTACAGAAGAAAAGCAGCGTACAATGCAGATAAGGTGGATGTGACACTAGGTCTCAGCATGGCTTTCCCTGGGGAGGCTTGGCCTCTGCAGCCAGGGTGAGTTCTTTGATAAGGAGAATGAAGGAGCAGACTGTTCAACACAGTTGTACGAGAATTAGATTTGTTCATGTTTTCAGCCAGTTTGGGTGGGAAGTAGAACACAGGAACTCTAGGAAAACAGGAGTTTGCACGGGCTCTTGGTTGAATTCAAACATCTTTCTAGCAGGAAACAAATGTGATTAACTTGGGTAGCACAGCAGTGAACTGAGAATTCTTAAAGAGTCACTTAATAGAAGAAATGCATTCCAGCCAGGTTTGCTATAAAGAATGTTTCTGTGGGTGAATCCTACATGCCTACTGATTGCATTTTTAAACAAATAAAGCAGAGTGTTCTGAAATAGGAACCAATAATCTGAAGAAGTATACCAAAATATTGATCATAGTCAGAGCACTAGAGAGTTATTATACCCAAATGCCTTTCAGATATTTCTATCTCTGTACCCTCTGAAATACCTAGATGCAACGTTAAATTATAGACCCTCTTAAACTCACTTCCCTGACTATGCTTCCCATTGCTAAAATAAAGATCACCATCATGCTCCCAGTCACAAAGGTGTGAAATGCAGGAACTATCTTTAACTCCTTCTTGCCAGTTGTATCTCAACAATATCCCTCTTCTTCAACCCAGTTAACACTGCTGCAGGTGAGACTTCATCAGGTCTTATGAACCAAAACACTAGCTTCCTATCTGGTTTTTCTACCTCCTGATATTTCCCTGAAAGCTCGCTCCATACACTGCTTCCAGATCAATCTTCAAAAACCACATCTGCAATTGTGTCATGCTCCCACTCAAAAATCTTTGAAGGCTTCCCATTGTCTAAACAAAACCTTAACATTGTAACCTAGAAGTCAAGAGCTGCATAATCTGGTTCCAACATAACTTTACAGTCTTCCTTTATTCCCCTGCACTTTCATTTCTCTTCAAATGAATTCAACTTCTTGATTTATTGATTCAATAAATCAATATCTATGATTTATTGAATACAGGCCAAGCATGCAGGTGCACTAGCTCACTAGCTTTCTCTCTTTCTATGTTTTTTATATATAGCAATATATGTAACATATATAGAAACATAGATACATACATATCACACACACACACACACACACACACATATAAAACACATCTCCATGAGATATATCTTGTGATTGATCCCCATATGACAAGTGAGGAAACTGAGGCCCAGAAAGATTAAATAACCTGCCACAGCTTACCCATTCAGTAGATGACAGAGCCAGGTCTTCATCCCCAAAGCCCAGGCCTTGCATCTCCACCCTAAATAATTTTCCCTGTTCTGGAAGCTCCTTCACTACCCCCTCCACCATGAAGAGCAAATGATTATGTTACTCTTGCCTTAGTGCTTTTAGTTCCTTGAGGCTCTTTGTTGCACAATCTGGAATGAGGAATTTTCTAACTCCAATTTTCTATAAGATTTAAATCATCAGAAGTGATCACTTCTGGTGATCATGTAATTATTTGCTTCTAATTTCCATTTATCTGAATCAGGAATTATCCTTATAGAATGGAACTGTTTTTCCTACTCTCTTGACAAGTAATAGAGGAAGAATTGGATAAGTGACATGTATCCACTTAAGGAAAATCAGGATGGTTTGTGAAATCTCATCTGAATCTCTTCTCCACAGCCTGATTTTCACATGGAATTGAGAAATGTATAAAATGTGCTTGCTGAAGGAGTTGAGTAGAAGCAGCAATCTGGAGGCACAGGAAAAATGATGTGATGCTATGGATTTTTTTAAGATTCTCTGAAGGTGCATGTCCTGATGACGTTAAAGCTAAAATCGTGTTCTTGTCATAGCTATTAAATGATATTAGCTGATTATTTTCACAGGTTTAATTCTAGTGCCTCTATGAGTATTGACTAGGCTTCTGAACAAAGAGATCATCCTCTTGCTATACTTTGCAAACTACCATACTATCTCAGTTTGTTCATGCTGCTATAACAAAATGCCTGAGACCAGGTAATGCATCAATAATAGAAATATATTTCCTCAATCCAGTCTTTCATTGATGGACATTTGGGTTGGTTCCAAGTCTTTGTTATTGTAAATAGTGCCACAATAAACATACATGTGCATGTGTCTTTATAGCAGCATGATTTATAATCCTTTGGGTATATACCCAGTAATGGGATGGCTGGGTCAAATGAGATTTCTAGTTCTAGATCCTTGAGGAATCGTCATGCTGTCTTCCACAATGGTTGAACTAGTTTACAGTCCCACCAACAGTGTAAAAGTGTTCCTATTTCTCCACCTTCTCTCCAGCACCTGTTATTTCCTGACTTTTTAATGATCGCCATTCTAACTGGTGTGAGATGGTATCTCATTGTGGTTTTGATTTGCATTTCTCTGATGGCCAGTGATGATGAGCATTTTTTCATGTGTCTGTTGGCTGCATAAATGTCTTCTTTTGAGAAGTGTCTGTATACACCATGGAATACTATGCGACCATAAAAAAGGATGAGTTCATGTCCCTTGTAGGGACACGGATGCAGCTGGAAACCATCATTCTCAGCAAACTATCGCAAGAATAGAAAACCAAACACCGCATGTTCTCACTCATAGGTGGAAATTGAACAATGAGAACACTTGGACACAGGAAGGGGAACATCACACACCAGGGCCTGTTGTGGGGTCGGGGGAGTCAGGAGGGATAGCATTAGGAGATATACCTAATGTAAATGATGAGTTAATGGGTGCAGCACACCAACATGGCACATGTATACATATGAAACAAACCTGCACGTTGTGCACATGTACCCTAGAACATAAAGTATCATTAAAAAAAAAGAAATATATTTCCTCAGAGTTCTGGAGCTGGGAAGCCCAAGATCAAGGCACTGGCAGATTTGGTGTTTGATGAGGCCCATTCCTCATAGATGGTGACGTATAGATATCCTCACATGGGGAGGGGTTGAAGAATAAAAACAGGCAGCTCTCCAAAGCCTCTTTTATAAGGGCATTAATCACATTCATGAGGGCAGAGCTCTCACAACTTAGTCATTTCCTAAAAGGCCCCATATCTTAATACTATTGCATTAGGGATTAAGTTTCAACATTAATTTTGGAAGGAAACAAACATTCAAATCATAGCATTCTGCCCCTGCCTCCTTCAAAAAACTCATGTCCTTCTCACAGATAAAACACATTCATTCCAACCAAATAGCCCCAAAAGTCCTAACTTATTTCAGTATCAACTTTAAAGTTGAAGTCCAAACTCTTCTAAATCTGATATGGGTGCAACTCAAGACACAATTCATCCCGAGGCAAATTCACCCTCCAGCTGTGAGCCTGTGAAATCAACCAAGTTATGTGCTTCTGAAATACATGGTGGAATGGCATAGAATAGACATTCCCATTGCAAAAAGGAAAAACAGCGAAGAAGAAATGGGTAGCAAGTCCCAAGAAAGTCCAAAACCCAACAAGACAAACGACATTAAAATTTTAAGGCTGGAGAATAATTTTCTTTGACTTCATATTCCATCTTCCAAACGCACTGGGGCAGGGGTTGGGCTCTGGAAGCTCCAAGCAACCTGCCCCTGTAGCTTTGCTGGGAGCAGTCCCTGCTACACCTCTCCCCGTCTGGAATTGCATGCTGGCAGCTCTAAGTCTGGAGTGGCAGGGGTAGCCTTACCCCATGGCTCCAGTAGACATTGCCTCAGTGGAGACTCTGTGGTGGCCCTGTCCCCACAGCTCCTACATTCCATGTGCCTGCAGAGTTTGCACCATATGGACAACACCAAGGTTTACGGCCTGTGTCCTTCTTGGGGTGGGGTGGGGATAAGATGGCACATCACACTGTATCACTACAAACATATCTGGGCTGGCTGAGGACCCCTGTGCTGGAATGCATGGAAAGAAACATGAAGCATCTTTGGACAGTGAGCCCTTAGGTCCGTGGGCATCCTCAGTCCTTCCCTTGAAACTGACCTCAAATCCCTGGCACTCTGGACCTATGATAAGAATACCAGCCTTAAAGATTTCTAAAATATCTTCAGGGTCATTCTTCTATTATTTTGATGAACAGCATCTGACTTCCTTCTAGCCATATTAATATTCTTAACAAAAGGGTCTCTTGGCTGCACTCTTGATATTCTATCCTGAAAGCACTTTTTCTTTTCTTTTTCTTTCTTCTTTAAAAAATTTTAAACGCCACTTTAATTATGTCAATTTCCTACTCCAAAACCTTCAGTGACTTCCTATTGCCTTTTTGTAAAGCAAGGTTTAAGGAAAATGGTATACTTATCTGTTACTGAATCTTATTTATTGATTAATAGTATTTCTCTTCTTTTTTAATTTCTAATTTTTGTGGTTACATAGTAGGTGTATACATTTATGTGGCACATGAGATATTTTGATACAGGTATACAATGAATAATAATCATATCAGGGTAAGTGGGGCACCCATCACCTCAAGCGTAACCTTTGTGTTACAAACAATCCAATAATACTCTTTAAGTTACTTTAAAATACAACTATTATTGACTATAGCCATCCTGTTGTGCCATCAAACACTATAACTTATTTATTCTTTCTATTTTGTTTTTGGACTCATTGACCAGCCCCACTTTCCCCCCACTCCTCCACTACCCTTCCCAGCCTCTGGTAACCATTATTATACTATCTCCATGAGTTCAACTGTTTTAATTTTTAGCTCCCACAAATAAGTCAGAACATACAAAGTTTGTCTTTCCGTGCCTGACTCATTTCACGTAACATAATGACCTCCAGTTCCATCCATGTTGTTGCAAATGACAGGATCTCATTCTTTTTTATGGCTGAATAGTACTCCATTGTGAATATGTACCATATTTTCTTCATCCATTCATCTGCTGATAGACACTTAGGATGCTTCCAAATCTTGGTTATTGTGAATAGTCCTGCAATAAACATAGTAGTGCAGATATCACTTTGATATTTACTAATTCTCTTTTTTTGGAGGGTATATATCTAGCAGTGGGGTTGCTGGATTGTATGGTAGTTTTATTTTTAGTTTTTTGAGGAACCTCCAAACTGTTCTCTAGAGTGGTTGTACTAATTTGCATTCCTACCAACAGTGTATGTGGGTTCCCTTTTCTCCACATTCTTAGCATCATTTGTTATTACCTGTCTTTTGGATAAAAGCCATTTCAACTGGGGTAAGATGATATCTCATTGTAGTTCAGATTTGCATTTCTCTGATGATCAATGGTGTTGAGCACCTTTTTGTATATCTGTTTGCCATTTGTATGTTTTTGTTTGAGAAGTGTCTATTCAGATCTTTTGCCCATTTTCAATCAGACTATTATAATTTTTTCCTATAGAGTTGTTTGAGCTCTTTATATACTCTGATTATTAATCCCTTGTCAGATGGGTAATTTGCAAATGTTTTCTCCCATTCTACGGGTTGTCTCTTCACTTTGTTGATGGTTTCCTTTGCTGTGCAGAAGCTTTTTAACTTGAGGTAATCCCATTTGTCCATTTTTGCTTTGGTTGCCTGTGCTTGTGAGGTATTACTCAAGAAGTCTTTACCCAGACCACTTTCCTGGAGAGTCTCCCCAAAGTTTTCTGTTAGTGGTTTCATAGTTTGAGGACTTAGATTTAAGTTTTTAATCCATTTTGATTTGATTTTTTATATAGCAAGAGATATTCTAGTTTCATTCTTCTGCATATGGATATACAGTTTTTCCAGCACCATTTATTAAAGAGACTGTCATTTCCTCAATGCATTTTCTTAGCACATTTGTTGGAAATGAGTTCACTGTAGATGAATTGATTTATTTTTTGGTTCTCTATTCTGTTCCATTAGTCTATGTGTCTATTTGTATGCCAGTAGCATGACATTTTGGTTACTATAGCTCTGTAATATAATTTGAAGTCAGGCAACATGATTCCTCCAATTCTGTTCTTTTTACTCAGGATAGCTTTGTCCATTCTGGGTCTTTTGTGGCCATATAAATTTTAGGATTGTTTTTTCCATTTCTATGAAGGATGTCATTGATATTTTGATAGGAATTATTTTGAATCTATAGATTGCTTTAGGTATTTTGGATATTTTAACAATATTAACCTGTCTAATCTATGAACATGGAATATTTTTCCATTTTATTATGTCCTCTTCGATTTCTCTCAATATATTTTATAGTTTTCATTGTAGAAATCCTTCCCTTCTTTGATTAATTGCTAAGTATTTTATTTTATTTGTAGCTATTGTAACTGGGATTAATTTCTTGATTTCTTTTTCAGATTTCCCACTGTTGGCATATAGAAATGCTACTGATTTTTGTACATTGATTTTTTATTCTGCAACTTTATCGAATTTGTTTATCATTTCTAATAGCATTTTGGTGTAGTCATTAGTTTTTTCCAAATACAAGATCATATCATCTGCAAACAAGAATAATCTGACTTCTTCCTTTCCGGTTTGGATGCCCTTTATTTCTTTCTCTTGTTTGATTGCTCTAGCGAGGACTTACAGTACTACATTGAATAACTGGTGAAAGTGGGTATCTTTGTCTTGTCCCAGATCTTAGAGGAAAGGCTTTCAATTTTTCCCCATTCAGTATAATTCTAGCTGTAGGTCTGTCACATATGGCTTTTATTATGGTAAGGTATGTTCCTTCTATTCCCCATTTTTTTAGGGTTTTTATCATGAAGGGATGTTAAAATTTATCAAATGCTTTCTCAGCATCAATTGAAATTATCACATGGGTTTTGTCCTTCATTCTGTTGATAAGATGTATCATATTGATTGACTTGCATTTGTTGAATCATCCTTACATCCCTGGGATAAATCCCATTTGGTTATGATGAATGATCTTTCTAATGAATTGTTGAATTTTGTTTGCTAGTATTTTGTTGAGGATTTTTTGCATCAGTGTTCATCCAGGGATATTGGCCTGTAGTTTTCTTTTCTTTTTTAATGTGTCTTCATCTAGCTTTAGTATCAGTGTAATATCAGCCTTGTAGAATACATTTGGAAGTATTTCCTCCTCCTCTATTTTTCAGAATAGTTTGAATGAATCAGTATTAGTTCTTCTGTAAATGTTTGGTAAAATTCAACAGTGAAATCATCAGGTCCTGGGCTTTCTTTGCTGGGAGACATTTTATTACAGCTTTGCTCTCATTACTTGTTATTGGTCTATTCAGGTTTTAGATTTCTTCATAGTTCAATCTTGGTAGGAATTTATCCATTTCTTCTAGGTTTTCCAATTTATTGGCTTATAGTTGCTCACAGCAGCCTCTAATAATCCTCTGAATTTCTGTGGTATTGGTTGTAATGTCTTCTCTTTCATCTCTGCATCTCTGATCTTACTGATTTTGGTCTTCTCTTTTTTTTTCTTAGTCTGGCTAAAGGTTTGATGATTTTGTTTATCTTTTCAAGAAACAACTTTTCATTTTGTCAATCTTTTATATTGTTTTATTCATTTTAATTTTATTTATTTTTGCTCCTATTTTTATTATTTCATTCCTTTGACTAATTTTGGGATTGGTTTGCTCTTGCTTTTCTAATTCTTTAAGACATATCATTGGGTTGTTTATTTGAAGTTTTCTGTTTTTTTGATGTAGGCATTTATACCTATAAGCTTCCCTCTTAGTAATGCTTTCACTGTATCCCATAGGTTTTAGTATGTTGTGTTAATTTTTAAAATTTCTTAATTACTTAATTAATTTATTCATTTACCAACTTGTCATTCAGAAGCATGTTGTTTCATTTCCATGTGTTTATGTAGTATCTAAAATTCCTCTTTTTATTAATTTCTAGTTTTATTCCATTGTGATCAGAGAAGATACTTGATATTACTTCAAATTTTTAAAAATATTTTAAGACTTGTTTTGTGGCATAATATATGGTCTATACTTGAGAAAGATTCATGTGCTGAGTAAAAGTATGTGTATTTAGTAGCCATTGGATGAAATATTCTGTAAATATCTACTAGGTCCATTTGGTCTATGGTGCATATTAAGTTCGATGTTTCTTTGTTGATTTTCTCTCTGGATGATCTGTCCAGTACTGAAAGAGGGGTGTTGAAGCATCTAGCTATTATTGCATTCAGGGTCTATCTACTTATCTCTAATAATATTTGCTTTATCTAGCGGAGTGATCCAGTTTTGAGTGCATATATATATTTATAATTGTTCTATCTTCTTGCTAAATTTACCTGTTTATCATTGTATAATGACCTTCTTTGTTTCTCTTTATAGTTTTTGTCTTGAAATTTATTTTGTCTGATACAGTAAAGTTACTCCTGCTCATTTTTTTGTTTCTTTAGGCATGGAATATATTTTTCCATCCCTTTATTTTCAGTCTATGTGTGTTTATAGGTGAAGCATATTTCTTGTAGGCAACAGATCACTGGGTCTTATTTTTTATTCATTAAGCCACTGTATGTCTTTTAATTGGAGACTTTAGTCCATTTACATTCAATATTATTATTAATAAGTAAGGCCTTACTCCTGCCATTTTTTGACTTGTTTTCTGGTTGTTTTGTGGTCTTCTCTTCCTTCCTTCCTGTATTCCTTTTAGTGAAGGTGATTTTCTCTGGTGGTATGTTTTAATTTCTTGCTTTTTAGTTTTCATGTATCCATTTTATGTCTCTTCATGTGGCTTGCAAATGATTTCTTATAACCCATTATTTTAAACCGATGACAAGTTAACACTGATTGCATAAACAAACAAACAAAGAGAAAACTCTACACTTTAACTTCCTTCCCCCACTTTTTAACTTTTTGTTGCTTCTATTTATATTTTGTTGTACTGGCTATGTCTTGAAAAGTTGTTGTAGTTATTATTTTGATCCAGTTCATCTTTTCATCTTTCTACCTAGGATATGAGTAGCTTGCAAACCACAATTAGTGTTATAACATTCTCTGCTTTTCTTTGTACTTACTATTACCAGTGAGTTTTGTACCTTCAGATGATTTCTTATTCATCATTAACATCTTTTCCTTTCAGGTTGAAGAACTCCTTTTAGCATTTCGTGTAGGACAGGTCTGGTGTTGATGAAAACCCTTGGATTTGGTTTGTCAGGAAAAGTATTTCTCTCTCATGTTTGAAGGATATTTTCACCAGATACACTACTCTAGCATAAGACGTTTTTTTCTTTGCACTTTAAATACATCATGCCATTCTCTCCAGGCCTGTTAGGTTTCCACTGAAAAGTCTGCGGCCAAGTATATTGGAGTTCCATTGTATGTTATTTGTTTCTTCTTTCTTGCTGCTTTTAGGATCCTCTCTTTATCCTTGACCTTTGGGAGTCTAATTATTAAATGACTTGAGGTACTCTTCTTTAGGTTAAATCTGCTTAGTATTCTATAATCTAATAGAACTTCAATATTGATATTTTTCTTCTCTTGGGAAGTTCTCTGTTATTATCCCTTTGAATAAACTTTCTACCCCAATCTCTCTCTCTGCCTTCTCTTTAAGGTCAACAACTCTTAGATTTTGAGACTTTTGAGACTATATTCTAGATCTTGTAAGCATGCTTCATTCTTTTTTATTCTTTTTCTTTTGTGTCCTCTCACTGTATGTTTTCAAATAGCCTGTCTTCAAGCTTACTGATTCTTTCTTCTGCAGAATAAATTCTGCTATTAGGAAACTCTGATGCATTCTTCAGTTTATCAATTGCATTTTTCAACTCCAGAATTTCTGCCAGATTCTCTTTATTTCAATCTCTTTGTTAAATTTATCTGATAGTATTTTAAATTATTTCTCTGTGTTATCTTAAATTTCTTTGAGTTTCCTCAAAACAGTTATTTGTCTGAAAGGTCACATATCTCTGTCTCTCTGAGACTGGTCCCTGGTGTCTTATTCAGTTCATTTTGTGAGGTCATGTTTTCTGAATATTCTTAATGCTTGTGGATGTTTATTGGTGTTTTGCACTGAAGAATTAGTTGTCCTCACATGGTGAAAGAGTGGAAGAGCAAAAGACTAGACAGCTCTCATTCATCTCATTCATGAAGGTGGAACCCTCATGACTTCATCACTTCCCAAAGGCCCCATCTTGTAATAGTATTATATTAGAGGAACATAAATTTTGGAGGGACACAAACATTCAAACTATAGCACACACTGATACAAAAATGCTTATGTAGATTTTTTAATAAATAAGAAGTTTTGTTAAAATTTGTACAGGATTCATGAGAGATGTTTTTATCTATATCTTTCTGCATATTCTATATAATAAAATATTTTCATAGTACTTTATAATTTATAAGGAATATTTATATGTTTTCTCATTTGATCTTGAGATTTTTTCTTGAAAAACAAAAGATTAATTATAGATAAGGAAGCATGGCTCAGACAGGTAAGGTGACTTATGTATGTCATAGAACAATGCATGGAAGAAAAAGGATTTGAACTCTACTATAATTCCAAGTCCAAAGCACCTTCTAGATATCTGGCACTAGGAAGGGCAAGAGGAATAGAAAGTTGAATGAGATATCAAGAAGCATACAATGTGGTGGGAAGATAAACAGAGAAGACAGTGTAAAGTAATTTGACAGAGGAATATACAGGATGTTATGGAAGCTCTGAGGAAAGGCTGAAATATCAGCTAAGGAACATGAGGAGGGCTTATAAACTGAGTCTTAAAGAATGACTGCGATTGGGCCACATAAAAGATAGAGAAAAATGGTGATGAATTCCAGGCAGGGGAAGAACATGAGCAAATATCTGTAGTCAGTCCTGTCTGGTTGGGGTGGTGGGTAATGTGAACTACATGCAGTTCCTTGTTGCCAAAGCAGAAAGAGAGGGAGGACTGACAGATGAGGCCAAAGACATCTACAGATATTAGATCATAGAAGCCCTTATATGTGAAGAGTCTAGACATTTTTCTATAGATACCACTCAATTATTTAAATCCTTTAAGAATGAGCTTGGCGTGGTTAGATTGATATTTTATAAGATTGTACTGACTATCCTATAAGGATAGACTGCAAGTAAACAGGAATGAAAGCAGGGAGACTTGTGTGAAGGTCATTACAACAATCCAGGAGAGGGAGAGATGAGTCTTGACTTAATTTGGAATGACTGGCCATTGATATGATATGGCTGACAAGGGAAAAACAGAAGTTGAGAATAAGGCATCCTCCAAGTTTTAACCTGGTGCTTAGGCAAGAATAAATTACCAAATTCAGGAGAATGAGTTAGTTAGTCTGGGGCCATGTTGTGTTTGAGGGGTGAGCTGGAGTGGTTTAGAAGGCAAATACCCAACTCTAAAACTCCCAATTCTAAAACTTAGAAAGAGGTGTGGATGAAAGAGAGATTCTCTCAAGTTAGTGACTTATAGATGTTAATAGAAGTCATGGAGGTGGAACAGCTCGCTTAAGGAGAACATGAAACTGTTGGCAACTTTGGAGACTTCCAATCTGTAAGAGGAAAAGAAGCCTGGAAAGGACCAGAGATAGAATTGTGAGATATTATGAGAATCAGAAGAATTAGTGTCCCAGGTGCCGAGGAAATCCAGAGTTTCAAGAAGGGAAAGAAATTAACAATGTCAAAGAGATTCAGTAAGATACAAACTGAAAAACACTTATTGAAATTGGCACTTTAGAAGCTGTTATCGATTTTAGTGATATCTGTTTTAATGAAATGATTGGGACAAGAAGCTAAACTGCAGCCAATTGAGGAGTGTATGGGAGGTGAAAAAGTGGAGGCAGTGAGTGTAGGCAACTCTTCTGAAATATATGGATAGGATGTTACCTTGTTAGAGATGAACATGGCATAAAGGCAGTTATGTATTTTGAAAGTTTTTTTTTAGGATGGGAAAAATTACTATTTTTATGCCATGGGGGAGAAGGTTTTATGTAAGAAAAAGGAGGTGATGACTGCGAGAATAAGTGTGGGTGTGGGAGAAGAAAGTGGCATCAAGGAAACACATCCTCTGAGACTGAGAAAAGAAGAGGCAATAAATGTTAGGCTGCTGAAAGTTGAGAAATATGATACCAGAGGCATAATCTTCTCAGTGGGGTAAGAGACACAATCTTCTGCTAGTAATGTGGGGTGTGGGGAGAGTTGAATGTGGAACTAAAGGAGAGTGATAGAGGTCCAGAGTTGCTAAGAAGAAAAGAATGCTCAATCATGGGGTCTAAAGAGGGAAAGGAATAAAGGCTGAGAAAATGCCAAATGCCTAGAGGAAGCACGTGCATGAGAAAACCAGAAGGTAGAGGGAAGTTGAAGACTTCAGAGGTATCTTGGTGTACTTTGTGCTGCTACAACACAATACCCCAGATTAGATAATTTCATAATGAACAGAAATGTATTGGCTTACCATTCTGGAGGCTGGAAAGCAAGGGGCCACGTCTGATAAGGGCCTTCTTGCTGCATCATCCCATGAAAGTAGAGCAAAGAGAGGGCAAGAGAGAGGGAGAGAAGGGGGCTGAGCTTGTCCTTTTATGATGAACTCACTCATATGACAATAAACCCACTTCTACACTGATGCAGAATGCATTAATCAATTCATGAGGGCAGAGCACTCATGGCCTAATCATTTCTCATTAGGCCCCACCTTTTAACACTGTGGCATTGGGGATTAAGTTTCCAGCACACGCTTTTTTGGGGGTATGGGGGTGCATTCAAACCAGAGTAGAGGACAACTCTTAGGAAATGGCCCTTGAGTATATGACTTAAATTGAGGCAAGATGATTGTCTCCAGAAATAAGAAGTTTCAGAATTATGACAGTAGGATATTGGATGTTTCAATTCTTGCCATCAAAATTTCCTACGATGATGGCAGGACTTACAGAGAAAGATTACAAATCAGCTGCCAGAGTCTTCAAAAAATGAATAACAGTAACTGGGATGCAAGTCAATGGCAGTGATATAGAAGATATTGTGGGTTATACAAACAAATATAATCAAACTCAAAATAAATAGCAATTTTCACAAGGTGAAAGTGTAATGCCTAGAAACATTCAAAAGGATCTGGGTTAATGTCAAACTCTTTCCAGCCCCATGGTGCATGGAAAGAGAGAATGAGTAGCCTCCACTCAGGAAGTTCACATGGGCATCCAGATCTCAGTGAAAGAAGGAGGTGAATACAGAGTTATTCACCAGGGAGCAAGGACTCAGGGACACAATGGAAAGAGGCAGAGAAGTCAGTACTGGCCAGGCGCGGTGGCTCACGCCTGTAATCCCAACACTTTGGGAGGCCAAGGCAAGTGGATCATTTGAGGTCAGGAGTCCAAGACCAGCCTGGCCAACATGGTGAAACCCCGTCTCTACCAAAAATAAAAAAATTAGCCAGGTGTGGTGGCACGAGCCTGTAATCCCAGCTACTAAGGAGGCTGAGGCAGGAGAATCGCTTGAGCCTGGGAGATGGAGGTTGTTGTGAGCAGAGATCATGCCACTGCACTCCAGTCTGGGAGACAGAGTGAGACCCTGTCTCCAAAAAAAAAAAAAAAAAGAAAAGAAAAGAAAAAAAATTAAATTAAATTAAATTAAAAAAAAGAAGTAAATACTGAGAAGAACATAAGGATACTTCATTTCTCAAAAAAATTAAAAAATTCTCTGAGTGTAGTGGCATACATATGTGGACCTAGCTACTTGGGAGTCTGAGGTGGGAGGATCACTTGAGGCCATGAAGTTGAGGCTTCAGTGAGCCATGATCACACCACTACACTCCACCCTGGATGACAAAGCGAGACCCTCTCTCAAAAAAAAAAAGAAATGAGAATGGGAGACTAAGAGAAATCAGATGCGACCTTTCATTTTGTAGAGATGGGGGCCTGGTTAAAAGACACCCTGCACCCACATCCCACTCCATTACATAGTCTGACTGTGGCCCATGTGCTTGTGATGCCAGAATGGGCCCAGGTCTTAGTGTCCAGCTGGTCTCAAAGAGACTATGAGGGTTGCTGGAGGTCTACAAACAGCTCTCCAGAGCCTCTCCCTTGCCTCCTGATATTCAAAAGAAGTATTCTTAGCTCAACCCACATCAATTTTTTATCCAAGATGAATCTTCCAATTAAAAAAAATCAATTCTCAAGCCTTTAAAATATGCTAAATTAAAATGTGCAAAACAACTATTATCTTCTTCCTTTAAAGAGAAACAGAGAAGTCTTTACATCTGCTTTTTCCTATTTTTTAGCAGAAAAAAATGGAGCAAATGATGTGGTTGTAGCCAAGGTTGTCTATAAAGTGTGAAAGCATTTCCTTTCCTTTTCCAGCAGCCAGGACTAACACTAGGAGGCAGAGAAAATCAGCATTAAAGTTTTACTTAAATTATAAAATGGGGCGAAGACCTTGCCCAAAGATGATATCTCATGTCTCCTGTGACAGACAATGAATGGCTCAAGACAAAGGTCATTCTCTTTATTATTTAGTTTCCAAGAAGTTGATAGGCTGTTCCATTGTGGTGTGTGGTGGTGCTGAAAGCATGCTCACCCGGGAGTTCAGAGAATCTGCTGGATCTGCTCTTCACTCTGCCACCTACTTGCTGTGACTTTAAGTTTGATCTTCTGTTTCTCTGTTTAAAAAAAAAAAAAAAGAACTTAGGCCATGAAATTGCTATGAGGATTAAATGAGATAATGATGGAAAAAAATCGCTTTGTAAAATGAAAAACACTAGATACACGTTACTCATCACTAGAGTATCCTGGAACAGATGATTCTACATCTGCTACCCAGTTACAGGCAATAGGAACAAGGACAACGGCAGAAAAGTGAAGTTGGGTAGGCAGGATGTAGTGGGGCAGGCAGGGTCCTTAATGTTTTTCAAATCACACTGCTGGGAGTGATGTCAGTGAGATGGCAGAATAGGAGGCTCCTGGCTTTCCTTTCTCTCTTGTATGCACCAAATAAACGACTGCACGCAGTTAAATTTTCTCTGAGAGAGAGCCAGAAACTGGTTGAGAGACTCCTACTCACAAGGTAACTAAGAAAATATCTGCATCAAAATGGATAGGAAACACTGAGGCACACTTAGGTACAAACCCCACCTCAGATACCACATCTTACAATTGGGAAGGAATCCCCAATTCCCAGGTTCTTACTAAGGATTGAAGTATTTGGAACACATAAATGCTACCCCAACTTTACAGCCCTAACCCAAGGGACTGGCTTTTTAAATACCTAGCTCTGAGAATTGACAGGGCTCTGGATTTGTGAGTCTCCGTGGATCATAGAGAACAAAGAGATGATTTTAATGGACATGTGAGCACTTCCAGTAGCTATATTCCCTGGGCTCAGTGCAGAGAATAGACTAAAATGCCCAGTTCTTAGTTTCTCCCTGAAAGGAGTTGCCACACTTTTCCAGTTGCTGCCTGAGGGTTGGACCTCTAACTAGTCTGCATCTGAGAGCTGATGGGGCAGATAAACAATAGACCTCTGGGATCTTGAATGGGAGTGTCGGCACTTCCTGCATCTTCTTCTCTGGCTCATTTCAGAGATAAATCCAGGTCTGCATATTCCCCCTGTAAGAAGTTTGTGCATGCATCAAGTGCACCAACTTTTACAGCTCCCATCTCAGGAAATGCCTTTTTAATCACTGAGCTCTGGGAGTTGGTGGGACTCTGCATTCCTGAACCTTCCTAGACTGCAAAGAACAAAGAGGTGGTTTTTCAGTGGGCACACGTGCAGTGGCTATACCCCTAGTATCAGAGGGTGTGGTTTGAATGACAGCACAGGCATTCGTCACAGATTCTCTCCCCAGCTTAATGCAGTGAGTGGGAGATGAACTCCAGCTCTCAGTTTCTTCCTGAGTATAGAAAGAACTGGAATATATATCTAACATTTAACTTCTCCAACTGCATCTCAAAGTACTGGCTTTTATCTCTTCTGCCTTGGGAAACTGATAGGATTTGGCACACCCAAATCTTCTGGGGGCCACTAAGAATGAAGAAAGGGGTTTGGATAAGCATGAAGGTTTGAGAGGCACCTAGAATCTCTGACTGAACTGATTGATGAGGTCCATCT
The DNA here is from genome assembly GCF_003255815.1 of Theropithecus gelada. Taxonomy (NCBI): domain Eukaryota; kingdom Metazoa; phylum Chordata; class Mammalia; order Primates; family Cercopithecidae; genus Theropithecus; species Theropithecus gelada. The sequence continues at coordinate 41,464,850 of NC_037683.1, read as the reverse complement.
TCTATGTGAGGCTAGTCTGACAAAACTGGGAGACGAAACTGTCTTTCATGTACAAAAACTAACAGAGAGTCAAGGAAAATGAATAAACAGGAAAATACTTCCAAATAAATGGACAAGAAACCAGACCCTAATTAATGGAGATATATGATTTACCCAACAGAAAATTTAAAAGAACGATAATAAAGATGCTCAGCAAAGTCAGTAGAGCAATGCATGACCAAACTGAGAATTTTAACAAAGTTATAGAAACCGCTAAAAAGTGTCAAACAAATCAGAGCTAAAGAATGCAATAATTAAACTGAAAAATTCAATAGAAGAGTTCAACAGCAGACTAGAGTCAGCAGGAAAAAGAAACAGTAAACTCAAAGACAAGTAATTGGAAGTTATCCAATCTGAGGAACCAAATAATAATAATAATGATTTAAAGAGTGAAGATAACTTAAGAAATTTGTGGGACACAGTCACTGAAACAATATACTCATTATCAGAGTCTCAAAAGGAAGAGAGAGAGACAGGAACAAAGACCCTATTCAAAGACATAATGGCTGAAGATTTTTCAAGTCTGGGGAAGGAAATAGAAATCCAGATCCAGAAAGCACAAAGTTAAGACAAAAAGAGAATATACTTTTGAAATTAGACTTTTTTTAAACTCCAGATCCCCCATGTAATATTGGGCAGGAGCTTAAACGGTTAAGTCTCATTTTGTCTTTAACTGTCAGCAATTTGATTATAATGTATCTCCTTATGGGGTTCTTTGGATTCATCTTATTTGATGCTCTTTGTCCTTTCTAGATCTGGATTTCTATTTCCTTCCCCAGACGTGGGAAATCTTGCAAAGTAAAATAAGTCAGGCACCAAAAGACAAATACTACATGATTTCACGGCTATGTGGACTCTAAAGAAGTTGATCTCATGGAAATAGGAGTAGCATGGTGGTCCCAGAGGAGTGGGTGGAGTGGGTGGGTGAGGACTGGGAACTAGTATCAGAGAGATGTTGGTCAAAGAATATAAAAGTTTCAGTTAGACAGGAGAAAAAGCTCAAGAGATCTATCATAAAGCATGGTGACTCTAGTTAATAATATATTCTTTTTTTTTTCTTTGATGTAGGGTCTCACTCTGTCACCCAGGTTGGAGTGCAGTGGCATAATCTTAGCTCACTGCAACCTCTGCCTCCCGGATTCAAGAGATTCTCTTGCCTCAGCCTTCCAAGTAGCTGGGATTACAGGCACCCACCACTACTCCAGCTAATTTTTGTATTTTTAGTAGAGACAACGTTTCACCATGTTGGCCAGGCTGGTCTCAAGAACTCCTGACCTCAGGTGATCCACCCTCCTCGGCCTCCCAAATTGCTCGGATTACAGGTGTGATCTACTGCACCTGGCCAATAATATATTATATTTTTGAGAAATTAAAAAAAGCAATGAAAGGGACAATATAAATAAATCAATGTGTAATGTTAATGTTTCATCCAAAATTTTCTTAAATTCTGTGTGTTCATGAGTCCTGGTGTCCTAACTTATCTTTTATCCAAGGTAGATTTGGTATTAAGTGCCCATTATTTCGAGTTCTTAAGATGAAAAGACAGTCAATTATCCTAGAATTGCATCTGTCCTTCTATAAACAACTAATTACCAATGCCAGAAACTTCAACCAAATTCTAAACTTTTACCCCAAAGACTCAATTAAAACAATTTAATAGCTCCTATTTCAGTAGTTCATACAACATTTACATTACCATATAGAATTGGTTCCATATGCTCCAGTTTTCACAATACATTAGTCACTATTATTTTCTACACTTTTACAAGTAATTTCCAAATTTTGGTCCTAAATTAAAGTACTTTGTATGTACAAAAAATTAACATAAATAATAGCAATTTATAACTCTACACATTTTTTAGATATCTAAATTATTTCCTAGGCTAAATCATGCCATGCCTGATTTATTGTTCTGTGTTAATTGCATGAAAGCCATAGAGAAGAGATGTAGAAAGATGTACTTGTAGTTAATTTTGTAGATGGGATGTGAGATGTTTTATAGGTATGAGACAGAGTTTTGACAAGATAGCAATCAGTTTTTATTTGGTATTCTTCCTTGGATTTGGTGTGAACACAGTCAAAAATGTATTTTGCATGAATTCTTCTCTCAATCCCAAATAAGTAAAATAAATTTAACTGCTGCAGATTTTTGGGGGGGACAGGGTCATTCTAGACTAGCAATTAGCATCTTCATTCACCCAGGAAAAATAATACTATTTGAAGACTATTTTGTCACATTCTACATCATTCCACCATCACTTACGCAAAGCAATTTTGGTCCCTCCAGAAAATGAAATGAAACTTTATTCCATGTCTGCCTTTTGGAAGAATTCAACTGATCTTCTACAACCGTCATTTAGTAATCTATAAGTTGCTCACAAAAGAAGCTGCTGTCTCATCTTGCAATCATGTGATTTCCACTGTTCCATGATAGCTCAGAATATGACTTGTTTCTGCAGGTCTTTTCATGCTTTTCTTTTATCAATGTATTTACTTTTTGAAACATTTCTGGGTCAAAACTGTGATTATGCCGAGGACCAATGAGGAATCAGGCCCCTCACAGGGCCCTACCCTCAAGTCTTTGTGCAAGGTTGCTTCATCTGGTGCCCCAAAAGTCAGAGACACTGATACTGATAACTCACTGATATTTTCTCTCATCTAATAAATTATCCTTTGCTTAATATTGTCAGTTTAACAATGCCCCCACACCTTTTAAATCTTTTGCTAAAGGAAATATGGTGATAGGGACAGAAAGTTCCATAGATACTTCTTCACCCCATGTTTCTTCTTTCCTGGATCACATCTCTCCCTCTCTCTCTCTCTCTCTCTCTCTCCCTCTCCTCATACACTTCCCACAAGTGCAAAACTCCTGAGGCAGGAGCAATTTGGATTTGGATTTGGATTGGATATGGCTGCAGCACAATGAGCTGGGAAGAATGGAAGAGCATGCGTTTCATACATTAGCTACAGGCATAATGTTATATGCCTGTAAAATAAGGTTGATACTGTGCATCGACCTTACAAGTTAGAAATGTGTCAATCCCAACTCTTTCCTCTCTCTCATCCCAAGACTCACTGGGACCCAAGTCCTGTTGATCCTTCTGAAACCTCTCAGATCAGTCACTTCCTTTTCACCCCTAAGGCCACTCTTCTTGGTCTCTCTCACCTAGATCCTGGATTCACTCTCCTGCCTGCCTCTGCTTTCTTCCCACTTTAATCTCATCTTCAAAAAGCTGCCTGAATGATCTCTTGAAGATACAACTCAGATACAGCTCAAAAATCATCAATGGTTCCCTGTTGCTATTGGATGAAGTCCGAATTCCTTAGCCTCTCTTTGGAACCCTAAGTAATCTGGTTCCCCGTCTACTTTTTGAGCCAATGTTTTCACTCTGAGTCTAGGCCCTGTTGTGAGAGGGCCATTCTTTTGAAGTTGGAGTGTCAATCTTCTCCTAAAATGCAAGTGAAATGTGAATTGAAGCCACAATCTACCATTAATCTTTTAGCATGCATCAGGAAAGCAGATGTTTCTAGAGTCAGCTGTAGACAGAAAATTGGACCAGAAAGGAATCAAAGTAAAGAGGTAGAAGGGAAGAGTCAGGCTCAGAGCTAGGAGTAAGGATCAAGTTTATGTCTGAACCTGAACTGAGTAGCTCTTGGGGGCAAGGAAAGTACATGAAGAATGGGAGTAAAGGAAAGCTGTAGAGTCATTGACAGGAAGTGGATGGGTAATTTATAAATAATTCATAATTCATAGAAGGCCAGAGCCAGAAATGACTTTAGAGGTCATCAAGTCCCACACCTTATGACATCGAGAAAGGTAACTAATTCAAAGAGGTGAAGCGCCTAGTCATACTAGTTCATCAAGCCTGCAGGAGATCCAGCTAGCCCTCAGGCCCCCATACTCCCAAGCCATGCTGTCTCAAATTACTTCCAACTAATCCATCCTCCCACCCTCCCCAGGGTGGATGACTTCAAGGAATCAGGCCCAGAAACGGGGAGCTGGATGTTTCTTTAGAATGTAGCAAAAAGAAAAGAGGAAGAGGGGTTTTTTTCCAGTCCTCAGAAATTGTACTTTCCCTGGCATTCAATGGAGGCATCCAAGTCCAAAGTGACTGGGTCAGAGACAGAGGCTCCTTATCTTGGGCTATGTTGGTTTGACACATAGAGAAGCTGACAGGAAGACAACCAAGTCCATTTACTTGACTGCCACGATAAGTGAATTGGAACAGCTATGCAGCCTGGCCAAGGAATCATTTGGAAAGATATCATTAGCGTGGCCAAGAGAAGAAAATCAATGCCTGGCAGCCAACCTAGTGGCCTTTTAAAGTTAAAAATAGCCATAGCATCATAATATTTCTAAAGAGGTTTCATATCCATTATATCAAATTCTCCATCCAACATGTCTGTGAGGTAAGTATTATTTTCACTATTTAAAGATGAGGAAATGAGATGCAGAGGGCACATCCAAGGTCACAAGAGCTCATAAGTAGAAGAGTTGGAACTGGGGCATAGGTCTGGTGATTTCAGATCCACATGACTAAAGTTATTCAGCCTTACACAGGAATGAAATTCTGACACATGCTACAACTTCAATGGACCTTTTAGATATTATGCTAAGTGAAATAAGTCAGACACCAAAGGACAAAATACTGTATGATTTCACTTGTATGAGATACCTAAATTAGTCAAATTCATACAGACAGAAAGTGGGACAGTGGTTACCAGGGACTGGGGGAAGAAGGAATAGGGGAGTTATTGCTTAATAGCAATAAAACAGAGTTTCAGTATGAGATGATGAAAAAGTTCTGGAAACGGATGGTGGTGACAGTTGTACAAAAATGTGAATGTACTTAATGCTACCGAACTGTATGTACACTAATAAATGGTTAAAATGGTGAATTTTATGTTATGTGTATCTTACCACAGTAAAAAATAAAATTTTAAAAAAGTAAATTTACATGAATGCAGTGATACATGTTTTCTAACAATTCCATTTGTAACTCATAGTTTTTAGAGTGTTAAAAAAAAAAAAATAAGGTCTTAGTTTACAGAAGAGGAAACTGAGGGCCAGAGAGGGTCAGGGATGAATGTGGGTCAGTTAGAAAATTAGGAAGAGTAAGACCCAGCAAGTGTATTCCCAGGCACTGTTAGTGCTTTCTAGCCTTAATCCCTCTTCTCTTTACAAAACCTCCATGGCTAGCTACCCTATACTAAACACTTACCATATACCAGGCCATGGGCTTTTGTGGGAATATTCTTTCATTGATCTAATCTTTAGCTGATGGAGTGCCCCAGGACTCAATATTGGATCTCTTGTTTGCCAAATCCACTCCTTAAAGTGATTTAGGTCAGTTCCATAGCTTTCTCCCTAAATTACATCTCCACTTCTGATCTCTCCTCTGAACTCAACATCTCCTCAATTAGAAATACTAAAGCATCTCAAATTTAATATATCTCAAACTAAACTCTTGATTTATCTCCCCCAAACTTGCCCATCATCCAGTATTCTCTGTCTCAGTAAATAACAACTGTATTTCTGTTACTTGGAGTCAGCTTTGACACCTCTCTTTCCATCACAACCATTCTATCAAATCCATTTGAAAATCATCCTATGAGCTCTACTTGAAAAATATAGCCTGAGTCTGATCATTTCTCACCGTCTCCCCTGAAGCCAGCCTAGTACAAATTAACATCGCCTCTTGGCCAGACTATGGTAATAGCCTCCTGTAGTGGATGCTGTGATGCACTAATCAGATTTCCCTTCAGGACCACACTATTCATTCCACTAGCTGCTGGGAGTTTTGGCTGCTGAAAGCTCACAGTTGCATCCGTATTAGGGAATGGCCCTTGGAAAGGAACTGCGTCATCTAAGGCTATGCTTCCCATAGATATCCACATGGGGCAAGACCTCATTTAATTCAGCTTTCTCTGTTCAAATGTCATTGCATTATGAAGGTTATCCTTGACCACCGCTATGAAAAATCATAATCTCTTTTTTTTTTTTTTTTTTTTTTGAGACGGGGTCTCGCTCTGTAGCCCAGGCTGGAGTGCAGTGGCCGGATCTCAGCTCACTGCAAGCTCCGCCTCCCGGGTTCATGCCATTCTCCGGCCTCAGCCTCCCGAGTAGCTGGGACTACAGGCGCCCGCCATCTCGCCCGGCTATTTTTTGTATTTCTTAGTAGAGACGGGGTTTCACTGTGTTCGCCAGGATGGTCTCGATCTCCTGACCTCGTGATCCGCCCATCTCGGCCTCCCAAAGTGCTGGGATTACAGGCTTGAGCCACCGCACCCGGCCGAAAAATCATAATCTCTTATTCCATAGCTCCCTTACCTTGCTTTAATATTTTCTTCATAGTATTTATCAGCCTCTGACTCATATTCATCCATTTACTTATTTTTCTGAAATTTAAGTGCTCTCTTTGCTCTTTTGAGAGACAGACAGAGAGAGAGAGAGAGAGAGTATGTGTGTGTCCAACTGCTTAGCCCCAGCACCTAGAACAGAGGCTGGTGGCACATGGTGGACACTTGGGTCAGTTTCCTGATGCTGCTATAATAATCACTACAAACTTACTGGGTTAAACAACATAAATTGATGATCATACAGCCCTGGAGGTCAAAAATTCAAAATGAGTCTCAGTGGGCTAGAATCAAGGTGCAGGTCGGGCTTCATTTTTTTTCTGGAAGTTGCAGGGGGAAAAAGTTTCCTTGCCTTTTGCAGCTTCTAGAGGCAGCCTGCATTCTTTGGTTCACGGCCTTGTTTCTCCCCTTTGTCATGTAACCTAACATCACTACAGATTCTGAGGATTAGGACATAGACATCTCTGGGAAATGTATTATTCTGCCAACAACAACATTCAATGAGTATTTGATAAATAAATGAGTGAATTATTATTTAATTTCACTCATCAAGTAATCCCTTAGAATCAATGTAATTATTCTTTCATTTTATGAGCGAAATGAAACTTGAAAGGTTAAGTCACTAGCCCAAGTTAACCTAGCTAATAAATAGCAGAGCAAAACTCAAACAGATAGGCCAATTCAAGACAGTTTCTGACTGTCCCCACTGTTTCATTTTTCTGTGTTCTCAGCTTACAAATCTGCCTCCTTGACTAGACTCAGAGCTCCTAGAGGAGAGAGACCATGGCTTTGCATGTTTACAACCCCAAAGCCCAGCCCAAGGCATGGCAAGTAGCAATAATAATAATAGTAGTAGTAGGAATTTGTTGAGTACTTAACATGTGCCAAGTGCAGATATAAACACTTTACCTGCACCCAGAAAATGTATTGAGTAAATGTTGAGTGGAAAAAACCAGCTTTTCTCACTAAATCCCAACAGCTACATTTTTAGCCCTATCTAATACTCAAGTTCTATACTATAAATGTGCAGATTAAGTCATATTAAATTGGAGAGGCTCTAAAACATCATCAAGAGTGGGTTTATTTCTGTCTCCTGGTCTGAATCCAGAATCCCAAGTCATTATCAATCAGTCTGTCTAATGAGTGAACATTCACTGTGAATAGACTTATCCATTCTAGAGTAAGAGTTTGATTTGACAAACTAAAAAATAGTGACTAAGATATCCAGAGGTCTTCACAGTTTCCTAAGCACTCTCACAAATACACTTGATTCTCAAAACAACATTGTACTTAGGGGAGGGATGTATTATTACTCTCATTTTATGATAGAAAAAGCTTGGCTCAGAAAACCTAAATAGTTTACCCAAGGTCACCAAGCTAGTGAGAACCACATTCCAGGTTTCCCGACTTCTATATCCACATTTTTCTACTATGTAGTGCTGCCAAGTAGAACGTCTTATGGCTTTTAGAGAGGGGAATGTCCATGCAGACTGGCAAGGCTCAGCTTCCATGTGGATCCGTGGGGACCGTGCCAGTTCCCCGAGCCTGGTTTGCCTACTCGTTCGGATCACGCAGCTCTCTTGATTGTGAGGTTTACAATTTCTCAGTCTGCAAAATGAAAGAAAACCCTAAGAATTAAAATCACTCTGTAAAGTCTAAAAAAGGAGAGGGGATAATTGCCACTGGAATGGATGTTTATTTGTCCTGAAAAAAAAAATATTTTCACTGAATAAAATTTCCACATAACATAGAATTCAGGGGAAGAAGTTGGCAGGTGTAGGAGATTTCTATTCTGCTTTTTATCTACTTTTCTAAGCATCCTTTCTATTTCCATGCTTTGAAAAGAATGGATGAGAACTCGGGCTCTGGGATAAAGAGAGAAAGAAGAATCCTCGAGTTACGGAGCCTGGCTAACCTCTTTTCTGTGACGATCTGTGTGCTCTTTTGTGCAATAATGAAGAGATGGAAAGAAAAGAATTGTCCCCACATTATCCACCACTAGGCCAGCCAAAAGGACCTCTGACTAGGGGAGCAAAGTCACCCAACGCAGGCTAATTTCCCTCATGCCGTCCCTGCCAGATGGTGCTCTCAGAACATGACTGTCCCCTCTGTGATTGTCCATGATTTGAGGGTCAGGAGCCACCATAGGAAAAGTATCTAATTCCACTTTCACACACTTGTGGTGTCAGCAATCCAAATACAGAAATCTATTTTGGCCACATTTTAACTACTCCACTTAAAGGCATCAGCACAGGAAAAGAAGCCCACTTGTTGGTATCAATGAAAAAATCTCCTAAGTCACTTCTCAGCTATGCTCATCCTGGATTCTTCACCTCATCAAACATCCTACAAGGTCTGGTGTTCCAAGAGGTCAATCTATACTGCAACTCTAGCCAGAGAGAATGTTTGAAAGCATAGATTTCTTCCCTTCTAAACTGTTTCCTAAATTACCATCAAAGCAATTTTCCCAAAACATACATTTATTCATTCTATGCATATATAATCAGTTACTATTAGGTGCTGGGTACTTTTCTAGGTACTTTTCTTGATTGCTGTGGCAAGTGCCACAGTAATCAAGGCAGGAAATACCTGCGTTTATCTAGAGGGAGGAGAAGATGTTAAACAAACTAACATATTTTATTTCTGATAAGTAATTGTAACAGAAAGAAACCAAAAGAGGGTAGTAGTGGTTGTGGGGCAGAAAGTGACTTGAGTGGGGTGATACCTTAGATGGTAAGCGTCATTTGAACCCAGGCCTCAGGGACAAGAAGGAAATTGGCTGTGCCAAGAACTAAGCATTCTAGACAAAGGAAAGAGGAGATTCAGAAGATAGAAATAAACTTGGCAGTTGGAAGAACATAAAGAAGTCCCAGGAGGCTGAAAGATGGTGAGCAGAGGGAGAGTGGTAGGAGTTGGGGCTGGAGATTGAAGCAAAAGCTGGAGTGGCTGTGGTAGAACAGGAAATAAATAGGTAGACTCCAGACGTATTTGGGAGGTAGAGCTGGCAGCATGTTCTGAATGAGTTGGCATGGGGAGTGCTACAGTTTCGATGTCTGTCCCCTCCGAATCTCACATTGAAACATAATCCCCAGTGTGGCTGTGTTGGTGGGGTGCCTAGTGGGAGGTGTTCGGGTCATGGAGGCAGATCCCTCCTGAACAGATGAATGCTCTCCCTTTGCCGAAGGGAGTGAGTTCTCACTGTATTAGTTCCCAGGAGAGCTGCTTGTTACAAAGAGCCTGGCGCCTCCCTCTCTCCCTTGCTTCCTCTCTCACCATGTGATCTCTCACACCGGCTCCTCTTCCCCTTCTGCCAGGAGTGGAAGCAGCCTGCGGCCCTCGCCAGATGCAGATGCCCAATCTTGAACTTTTCCAGACATCATGAGCCAAATAAACCATTTTTCTTTGTAAATTACCCAGCCCCAGGTATTTCTTTATAGCAACACAACATGGATTAAGACACAGTTAGGAAAAAAACAATCAAGGATGACTCCGGGTTTTGACTTCTGCAACTGAGTGGCGGGTAGTACCATTTTGAGTGGGAGCAGTGAAGGGAACTATGTTGGGAGAAAAGCAAGTGTTTTGCTTCGAATATGTTCCACATAAAGTATCCATTAGACACTCAAGGGAAAATGTCAAGCAGGTGACTGGATACACAACTCCAGAGGTAAACAGAAGTTTTGAGCTAAGGATACTTATTTGTAAGTCATTAGTTTATATACCCATTACTTGAAGCCCTGGACCACTTAAGGGAAAGGGCAAAAGGGGAAGAGAAGAGCCGTGGGGTACTCCAGGATCCAGATGGTTAGAGTGGAGGAGGAACTAGCAAAGGATAACAGGAAAGAGTTGCTGGTGAGGTGGGAGGAAAATAAGGGCAGTGCCACCTAATGAACCAGGTGAAGAAAGCAATCAAGGAGGGAGATATTAACTGTGCCAAACGTTGCTAAAGAGTTGAGTTTAAAAGGGGGAAGAGGGCTGGGCACAGTGGCTCAAGCCTGTAATCCCAGCACTTTGGGAGGCCAAGGCAGGCAGATCACCTGAGATCAGGAGTTCGAGACCAGCCTGGCCAATACGGTGAACACCCCCCGCCCCCCGCCCCATCTCTACTAGAAATACAAAAAATTAACCAGGTGTGGTTGTGGGCACCTATCATCCCAGCTACTTGGGAGACTGAGGCAGAAGAATTGCTTGAACCCAGGAGGCAGAGGTTGCAGTGAGCTGAGATCACACCACTGCACTCCAGCCTGGGCCAACAGAGTGAGACTCTGTCTCAAGCAAAAAGGAGTGGGGAGTGGGGGGAAGAGGAGTGACCAGTGAGTTTGGTAAATGGAACCGCTGGTGATGTTGACAGGAGCAGTGTCAGTAGAATGGTGGGTTGGAAAAGGGAATAAGATTCCCATCATAACCGCTTTCCCATTTAAAATTCATCAATGGTTCTCCATATATAAAAAGATAAAAACCACATTCCTTACTATAAAAGTGACTTTCCACTATCTAACACTATTAAGGAAATCAGTAATTTTCAGGGATCTTACTTGCAAAACAAAACAAAACAAAAAACAGAATTCACTTTAATTTATGAAAGCAGAACTGGGCTTATGAAAAGATACTAGGAATCTCACAAGATCTCCCTAAGGGAGGGTCCAAGAGCCATGCTTGGATGTTACCATGACCAGAAACAACACAAACAGGAGCCATACTGCCAGGAGAAACCTCATCCATTCCATGGGACAGTTCCAGCTTAATTGGACCTAGAAATCCCACACGGTTGCCCCAGAAGAAGCAGATGCCTCCACCACCATCTCTGTCAGAAGACCAATCTGTCCACACAGTTGGCATCTCCCTTTGCTCATTCTATCTTCCGGTTGGTAGATCCTTGGCCACATGAGGAACCCTTACTGCCAAAGAGTCTGGAATCTACATTATCTATCTCACCTCCCAACAGCTCTTTCCCCTTTTTTTGGTAACTATCTTGATTTGTGTTAGCCTAGCAGTCCACTGGTTTTGGAGGAAGCTGACTCTAGTCTCAACCCATGGATAGTACTTGCAATGTGGCCCAAAGCAATGAGCATACTCCCCACTTCTAGCCACAGAGATAGATTTAGGGACAAGCATACAACCTAGTTCTGGTTAGTAAAATAAGAGACATTTGCGTGAGAAATTTCTGTGAAAGAAACTACCTTAATCTTCCAAGAGAGCTCCCGGAAGCCATCTTCACTCTCTGTTCCTGGACTGAAGCCTTGTCCCCCAAGAAAGAACATAGCCCCGGGAGGGATTAGTTACAACCAGCTTTGGGCTGGAGGGCCACCACCCTAAAATGTTGCTGACCCTGCTGAAGGCAGGGGAGAAAGACTGAATGAAGACTTCAAGGACATTGCTAGGCCACTGAAATAAACCAATTCTGAAATCTTTCCCTACCTCTAGCCTTTCCAGTTTCCTAACCTACTAAATGCTCTTCATGTTTAAGCAACTTTGAACTCATTTTGGTTAACAGCAATGAAACACTGTAACTGAGTCAAGCCCCAATCTACCTATCTGGGCTCATTTTTTTTAGCATCATTCATACGATGTCATTCACTTTAAATCTCCAAGCATTCTGTTAAGACTGTTCCTGCTGCCTGAATGCCTCTCCTTGCTTTCCTCCCTTGCTGCCTGCCTACTTCCTACTCAACCTTAAGATCCAGCTACAATGTCACCTCCTCCCTGAAGGACTCCCATATTCCCCTGCCCTTGCTCTATCATAGCATACATTGATGTCTAACCTGCATTACAGTAAATCTTTAAAGTATGTGCCCCCTACATTAGATCATAAGCCCTTTGAGAGTCAGGACTGTCCCTCTATCCTAGATGCCTTTCACAGAGTATATGGCAGTGTTTTTGCAGTCATCAAGAGTTTGCTAATTCTTCAGTGATTCCCAGACATGTGTGGACAGTAGTGATTTCCTCTGGTGCGGTATTGCAAATTCACATGGTGAGACAGGCTTGTACAGATTTTCTAGTCAATCCCCAAAGAACAAAGTCATCTTTGATGACAGCTACTCTTAAAATCACCGAGTCCTTACAGTTCATCTAATCTACCATTTCGTTTTACAAAGAAAAGAAAGCAAAGACCAGAGAAGGTGAAGCTGTGGAAAGTTAAGAGTGAAGCTCAGTCTTGAGACCCACATTTCCTACTTCAGTGTCCATTCTACAGCGGTAAGTTGCCTCTTTCTTATCGGCCCTGAGAGTTAAGGGTAAGCAGGACTGACCATCACTGAGCATCACCCTGGGCATCTTTGGCGCGTGTGGCCCACTCCTTTCCACTCCCATCTTTTAAGAGTCCTCCTGCCTTTTGCCTCCCTCACAGTCAACTGGAGAAGCTACTGATGGAAACTATTTATAAATACATAGAGGACAATTGTCTCTCTCATCTTACCTTTGTCAGAGAGCGAGAGACCTTACTCCTCTCAAAGGAATTTCTGAGTTTGTATGAAAGGGAGGAGGGATTCAGAAAAGGTAGGAGGATTTTCTCATGGCCTCTAAACCTTCAGACTCCTCCTCTAGAACATTTAATCCCTTTCAGAGCAGCCACTGTCTGGATTTAGGAACAGTGGGTCAAGGCTGACCCACTGAGTGAATTCCTCAGCTGCCCTTGGCCCCCTCCCTCAGACTCTGGCTCTCTCCTGCTCAGCACTATGCGCTCTTCTGACTGGCTTTGCATTCCAAACTCTGGCCGGCCGTTGCCTTCCGGCAAATGATTACTGCTACAGGGTCCTACAGCAGGGAACATGGGATGGCACCCCCCGGAGTCAGGGAAGGCTTTACGCACAGGTGATTTTTTTTCACTCATGCTTTAAGGATAAATAACTTTGCCAAGTGAAGGAAATGTGAGAATGATGGGCAGGTCGGGAGAGAGCGAAGGACATCAAAGAGAACCTATACAAAGGCATACTTGTCAAAGGATTTGATGCGTCTTGGAATGATATAGTGGGTTGACTGGTGCCAGCCTCCTCCCCAGTGATATATCCATGTACCAACATCTGAAATATGTGAATGTGACTTTACTTTGGAAAAGGATCTTTGCTGATGTAATTAAGTTAAGGAACTTGAAATGAGCTCATCCAGGACAATGCCGGTGGCCTTACATCCAATGACAGGTATCCCTACAAGAGAAAGAAAGAGGAAGACTTGAGACAAAAGAGAAAGGACTGACACACAAAAGGAAAGGCCCCATGAAGAAGGAAGCAGAGATTAGAGCGATGCTGCAATGCTGCCATGCCAAGGAATGCCTGGAGCTGCTGGAAGCTGGAAGAGCCAAGGAAGGATTCTTTCCCAGAGCCTCCATAGAGAACATAGCCCCTTGACCCTGATTTCAAATTCTGGCATCCAAAACCGAAAGGGAAAAAACCTCTGTTTAAGCCACTGAAAGTTTGTGGTAATTTGTTACAGCAGCCTCAGGAAATTCGTGCACATGGCCAGAGGCACATTGTGGCAGGATTTCAGGACGCATTGCTGGGTACACCAGCAACCCCTCTATTCCCCCTTTCTATCAGGTGTAGATCAGAGCCATGCTGTCCTTCCTTTACAAGCAAAGCCAGGCTTAGCAAAACCCAGGCATAATCATGAGGTTCCTCAAAGGCGCATAGTCAAAATATGCTAATGGGAGGAAAAGCCCTATCCTCAGTAGGACTTGAGATGAGATTGACTCATTTTAAAAACAGACCAGAGCCAGCGCAATGGCTCACAGCTACAATCCCAGCAACTCACAAGGGTGAGATGGGAGGATTCCTTGAGGCCAAGGGTTCAAGACCAGCCTGGACAACATAGCAAGGCCCCATCTCTTAAAAAAAAATTACCCAGGCATGGTGGCACCTACCTGTAGTCCCAGTTACCCAGGAGGCTGAAATGGGAGGATCACTTGAGCCCAGAAGTTCGAAGCTACAGACAGCTGTGATCACACCATGGCACTCCAGCCTGGGCAACAGAGCCAGATCTCGACTCTTTAAAAAAAAAAAAAAAAAAAAAAAAAGACAAAAAACTCACTGCTTGCCTTGGTGAGGGGTCCTCACCTCTTAGGTAAACATATAAAGAAATCATCCCAGCTCTCTCTGGAGGGAATCTGACTGGTACTGCAGATTGACCCAGAGGACGAGAGCCAACCCTCACCTCTCAGTCTCTGGGCCCTGCGATGCCTGAAGCACTAAAGCTGGTAACTTGAGTTTGCAAGAGCTGAGAGACAGCAAGGGCAGAACTGCCTCTTGGACAAAGGTCTGAAATGAGGAGCCCACAGTGAAGAGGAAATAGTTTGGGGCAACTGGACTCAGTAAGGAAAAGAACCACCAGCAGAAAGGCAAACACCTTCTTCAGGTGCCTAATACTTTCCTTAGGTCTAAGACTTTTTCTTGTGTGGCATAAAAGAACAATGAGTATGTGTTCCAGGTTTTGGATCTTGCTGCTGTACGACCCTTCCTAGATCTGGAAAAAAACCTCCCAGAACAGCACCATTGTCCACCTGATGAGTCTGGTGACAGCTGATGGGACGACATGGGGGAGGGAAACACCCACAGGGAAAGAACTGGCCTTAGGAGCCTCTATTCTCTAGGACTGGATAGGTGCTGCCTCCTGTGGGTGTTCCTATGCAAGAGAAGTCACCTTGGGCAATGACAGCAAGAAGACCCCACTGGAACCAAGCTAGGAGTAAAATCAAGGCACTGAGTGTTTTCAGCCAGGAAGGGCATGATTAGATTTGCTTTTTATAGAGATCACTCTAAGAGCAGTGTGGAAAATGGAGTGGCTGGGAAGAAACTGGTAACAGAAGGATCACGTTCCAGAATGTTTAAATAACAGTCCAAGAGAAAGATGAAGACCAGACGAAGGCGGAGGCAGTGTGGGCAGAGCACCGACTGGAGAGGGGGTTCTAACTTGGGACACTGAGCAGAGAGCTGTTCTGTTAAACCAAGATCTGGACAGAAGACAAGTGGCAGAATTCTCTGTCCCATCCCTGTTCCCAGCAACCTGGGATGCTGGGGCACCAGGGCTTCTTACAGCTGAAGAAAATCCTGGACATTTCCATGTTTGAGGCTTTTAGAATTTTAAATAAGAAGAAAAAAAAATCAAAAACAGGGCCAAATAAACAGTGGTATCTCTTAAATATTTGCTTTTTTTAAATTATGGCTTTTAAATCACATGCATAATGCACTGTATGTCTGTTTACTCTTCAAAGACAACCATAGAAGCCCCTCCACCCCCACTTTTTAAAGCATCAATTCATCAATTATACCATCAGGGCTCTAGTCCCATAAAGAGACACAATTTTCAGTCGTGTGATGAGAGTCTTCGCCCAGGCTTGGCAGTGCCTCCCTGAGACAGTGTGCATAACCCCAATTGGAGATGAAGTTAAAAATAGACATTGGAGGCTGGCCGTGAATACGAGGCCTGGGCATGTGGTCCTCTGTGATAGACACTGAGGCTAGCTGTGCATGCTCTGAGAGTCGAACCCTGAAAAAGTGCCCAAAGAAATAGTTAGTCTCAAGGGGCTGGCTGGGAAGAGCTAGAAGCCAGAGAGACCAGGCTGAGAGTAAAAGCTGGAGGCAAAGGGGAAGAGCCATGAAGTATTCCCAAGCCCACCAACTGTCAGCCACATGGGTAGGGAGACGCTCTGGGAGTTTAAGAAGATAGCCTGGAACAGACTCACTCCCAGGCCCTTTAGCCAATTGGGCAAGAAGAAAAGCACATTTTATAGGAACCCAGGGCTTCCAATCAGGTGGGAATTTGTCTCCTTCCCACAGCATTAGTTTGAGCCTTGAGTCTGCTATTGTGGCCCTTCCTGATTAGGGTTCTAACCTATATTTTCTTATTCTTTTATTCTTCTGTCTTTAACCCTAGCACATATCCTATGGGCAATATTGAATAGTGAGAAAAGCACTGGCTTTGAGATCACACAGACCTAGCTTCAAATTCTTTGGCACAGTAGTACACTATTCTGAGCTTCAATTTCTCTACTTGTAAAATAGGAGTGATAGTACTAACCTCATAGGATTTATTGTGAAGATTAACAGATAATGGTTGTGAAGGTGCCTTGTGATCTCAAAGCACCACATGCACTGCCCCACAAAGTCAGATCATCCTTATTGCAATTGGTGTGGGGAAAACCTTCTGGCCGAGGCACCAGAACCTAGGGGTTGTGACCACAGAATTATGACTTGCAACCTAAGGTTTCACACAGCAACAGCCCTTGGGACTATCCATTTCTTATGACTCAGTGTTGTGGGACGTCTTTTACCCCAATTTCTCTTTTTCTACTGCCCATAACCACCTGTCTCATTCCAACTGGCTCTTGCATGACCTAATTTGGATCTGTTCTTTACACAGGCTTTGTCCTAAGCTCAGGCCTTCCATAGCCTTTCACAACCATACCAGTCCAACGCGGGCTTTGGCTTGGCAAAAGCCCCTGGTCTCTACTGGTTGGTGAAGCAGAGTGAGGAGGAGAAACGTGATTACACTGACCCTCCAATAATATGGCTCCCCCAGCCCCATATGCAAGGCTTCCTTTTCGTTCCTCATTATTCTTCAAAGCCCAGCTAAGCATAACCTGCTCCAGGGAGTCTTCGTGATGCCTCAGATGCTCTGAATTCTGGGTCTCATCTGCCTCTTCCAATAGCCGTGAGCACTTTGGGCTTTATTTACATTATAGTGATGTGAATGCATATAGATATTTCTACAACTCCCATGAGCACTTTGATTACCTGTGTATTCCTTACAGTGCCGGACACAGAGTGGATGCTCAAAAATATTTATTGAGTCTATAACAAATCCCTTCATTAAGGCTTTCTATTTACCAAAGGTACTTCACCCTGCCGCCTCCAACAATTTCAGTGCTTTACAGTAGAGGTCAGAAAGTTATGGCCCATCACCTGTTTTTGTAAATAAAGCTTGACTTGAACACAGCCATGCACATTCATTTATTCAGCATGCATCTCTGATTTTGTATACTACAACGGCAGAGTTGAACAGTCATGATGGAGATCTTACATTATAGGTTGCAAAGCCAGAAATATTTACTCTCTGGCTCTTTGCAAAAATTTTGGTCAACTCAATGTTATAGCAAGGAAGTATAGGTTTCTTTATCTGCAATGCAGGGATAATAACAAACAGCACAGAGCTGTTGGGAAGATCATAAATGATAACAGATGTAAAGTTTTTCTGTACATGGCATACACTCTTCTTGCCACATGAGGTCAAGTTGAGGCTTGAAATCTCAAGTGATGATGGGGTAAGTGTGAAGATGGCCTATCTCACCGAAGCTGCTACCTGGTAAGCATACAGTGTTGCAAAACACATAACTCAAATATCTGCCAATAATGAACCAAACTCCAGCCTGCCCTCCAGAATAGACTGTCCCCATATGGCATTAATCAGATGGGGCTATGGTTGCTGGAGAGAATAAAATAAGCCCCTGAATGTTTCTGTTCCTTGTTTATGATAAATGCTTTTAGAAGTCACTTAATTAGTGCCATTGGCAGATTTGCATAACTGCTGGTTATGGCAGATAAGAATGATTTTTTACTTGATTTGACAGAGCTAACATGCAAACCCCAAAATATTTTCAATGAGCCTCCTAGCTAGTTATCAACATTAATCTTATACTTCCTAAGGTGGGCCTCCTACTCTCAAGGAAGTGACATGTTTTAAACTTGGGGGAAGTGTGGGTGATGGGATAAGCAGGCTTGGGCAAGCCCTGGGTTTATATGGAAGAAGGAGACATTTCATTGCACTGAGCTGGAAGAGGTATTCATCAAGAGAAGAGAGATGGGCTGGAATTTGAAGGCCGTGTTACTTCTGGCTGTGGTCTGCCCATGGCTGGGATGGTGGGAGGTGAGCTGTTCAGGAGCCATCTCACACCAAGTCTCTTCATTGTGAACATAATGTGCAGCTGTGTTCGTCCAGCTGAGAAGTTTCATCCATCTTAATGATATATAAAGCCTTCCCCCAGAAATGGGGAAGTTGTGCTCCAAGCTCCTGAGCAAGTGAACATGGGCCTGACCCCAGGATCCCATACCTTCTCAGATACCCTCTCCACCACCTCTTGCTGCAGGTGCACCTCACGTTACTGAGCATCAGACCCCTACACGGCCACCATCAAACTGGACCTGGAAAGGAGGCAGAAAGGGTCATTAATACTCTGATTGTGCAGAGTGCAAATCTGAGGCCCAGAAAACTGCATATGGCCCCCACCCATGATATACACAGATGGGAACCCTGATCCCAGCCCTGCAGTCTTCACCATGCTGCCCCTAGCAGAGATGGCCCCCTGGCTCCCTGTTGCTGACTGCAGAACTCTGGGCTGGCCCTTCTGATCCTACTGCCAGCCATGTGTCTAGAGCTCTGCTCAGACAAGACTCTCCATCTAAGATTTCCCACCAGCTGCCCGCAAAGCCTAATCCACGTTTCACTGTCACCCAAGGCTTTCCAGGGCTGGGACTAGGGTGAAGGGAGTGAGCCATCAGGGTACAAAACTCAAGGAGGTGCTCACACTCAGGGTTGTGCAAATGCCATTGCTTTCTTGTGAAGACTGAATAAAATACTGTATATAAAGTGCTTAGGTGCTATAAAAGTATCTGTTATTGGTTTTAATAATAGTTGCACTAGTAGTAGCAGTATTGAGAGGAGCTCTGTTTTTTCTTCTACGTGGAGATTAAATTAACTTTTTCGGCGAATAAACTAAGAGATTTGTAGTTATATGAATGTGAGCTATTGTTCCAGAAGAACTTGCATGCCTTTAGGGGCTCAAATATTCCTAATGAGGACTGTTAGTTTTGTCCCATTTCATGGCCCAAGTGACCCTGTGATGCCGCCCTGCCTTTCTTACATGCGAAGAAGTTTGGATTCCACACTGGCACTAACAGGAGTCACTGACGGATTTTAAGCTGGAAGTGATACAGCAAATCTGTGCTTATGAAGATCCCTCTGGCAATGTGATCTCGAACCAGGCAGGGCCAGAACCAAAAGCAAGGAGGCCAGTTGGAGGCAGGTGAACTGTCCTGGCAGGAAACAATGAGGCCTGAATTAGGGTAGTGGTAGTAGGGATGAGAAAGGGCCAGGCAAGAGAGTATGGATGAGGAAGTAAAATCTGTTCTTCACTCCTGGAAAAACAACTGTGAATCAGTGATACCATCTTTATCCCCAAAGGCAAACAGATCCTTCATTAGTGCTAGCAATTGAGAGCTGTGTGAGGTTTGGTACCCACTAGCTGCTAAACATGCATATAAAAGGAAGCACACCATATGCTATGATGAGTTAATGCCAATTGGCCCCACTCAGATATATACTGCTTTAATTTTAACACTTCATTTGAACAAAAGTCTACTTCTAATGAAGCTAAGGATTCCCGAAGAGTTTCTTCCTGCTGGCCAATTTGACTTGATTTCTTTCCTTGGTGATGAAATGCCTCTTTCAATAGGTATGACCAGGATTCAGATATCAATGAAATAAGACAAGCAACGTCATGGACATATGAAATTAGATGCCTTGGAAGATACTGAGTTCCTTGTCACTGAAGGCATGCAAGAAAAAGCTAGACAGCCACTTGATGGAGTTGTTGCAGTGAATATTCAAACATCAGAAGGTGAGTGGGATAGGGATGTTGGTCTTGATGACCTTTAAGAGCTTCCAAAACCATGAAATTCTAAGAGGTTGAATCAGAAGGGTAGTTCTCGGTTGATCAGGGAAACCCCATAATTACAGCAGATCAGAATGAGGATCTAAGATTCTTCAAGCAAATCCAGAAGTTATAACCACCTCAGGGAAAAAAATCTGGATAACCCATCAGCCAAGATGGCTCAAGGACATGAGAATAGAGATCATCAGAAGAAAAGCTCTGGCCGGGTGCAGTGGCTCAAGCCTGTAATCCCAGCACTTTGGGAGGCCGAAGTGGACGGATCCTGTGAGCACATGAGTTCAAGACCAACCTGGGCAACATGGAAAAACTCTGTCTCTACAAAAAATTAGCCAGGTGTGGTGGAATGCACCTGTAGTCCCAGTTACTAGGGTGGCCAATGGGGAGGATCACTTGAGCCCAGGAGGCTCAAGTTTGCAGTGAGCTGAGATCATGCCACTGCACTCCAGCCTGGGTGACAGAGCAAAACCTTGTCTCAAAAGAAAAGAAGAAGAGCTTTGCTTTCAACATCATCTTGATGACCCTTGCACAAATGAGAAACTTTTTAGGGATAAGAACTAGGAAAACACTTATTTTCTCTTCTATACAACTGACATGTGTCTCTTTTCACTCTGGCCATCAGAAAGCTCAGAACTTAACTTGCACACGGAAAAAACAATCCTACAGATGCTTGGGTTCTGTTTGTCTTCAGTGCCTCCCCCTCTCCCACCTGGCCACCCTTCTGGCCTCTTATTTTAATGTATACATTTTCTAGTCCTAATTTTGTTTTTCATACATTTTCTGGTCCTAATTTTGTTTTTAATCTATAGTTTACCTAATATGTATGTTTCCTATAAGCTACCTGAACTGATCTGGGAAATGAGGAGGAAAGAAACAAGAAAATAAATGATAAACCACCATCAAGGAAATGAATTATTGGCTTTCAGTGGTAAACTGTGAGGAAATTATCAGGGGCGCATTAGACTAAGGGCCATAGACTCGAGTAGTCAGCACTCCTCTGCCGTGATGGCACTCCTCTCCACCCGTGGACTCAGTCTCCTCTTCCACAAAATAATGTCTGGAGCCCCAGCCTAGATCAAGCTTTGGCCCTCAAGATTTCCTTGCCTTTGGTTGTTCTGCTCAAGTTCCCAAGTACATCTCCAGATACTGCCCCTCTACCAAGTTCAGGCCTCTCCTGGACTTTAAGTTCTCCTACCTATAGATGACATCCTTGATTTTATATAAATATATATTTAAACAACATGCTTCTATATATTTATTGTGTTTCTTGTACTGTTCTGAATACTTCCTTGTAGTAATTCATGTAAACCTCATAATAATCTTAAGAGAGAGATACTATTATTATGCCCATTTTACAGATTAGAAAACTGAGGCCTTTAGAGGTTAAGTAAATCACTAGTAAGTGACAGAGCCAGATTCAAAATCTAGGCAACCAGGCTCTAGTTTGTGCTCTTAACTATATGTTCCCTCAAATCCAACCAAGACTTTGACTCAGCTCCCAGACCTTACTTGGATTATTCACTCTCCTGTATTATTGCCTTCCTGCCATCCAATTAAATAAAGATTTTCCTGAGTGCTACTTGGGGTCAAACTCTGTGCTGGGACAGGAACCAGGCATGAATCCACATTATCCCACCCATTATATTACGAGCTGTCTATTTGGGTACAGGAGTCAAACATGTACCCCATTCACTAGAATCCAACGGGAAATTAAATACATGCTGTGTGAAAGTTCAAGCAATGGTCTATGCCAATGAGACTTGCCTTGACAGAGATGGAAATGCAAAGGGGTGGGAAGAGCATTGCAGGCAGGTGGAAAGATCTGAGCCAAGCCCAGAGGTATGACAGTGCATGGCATATTCAGGAAGGATATGAGGTTTTGAAAATGGTGACATGGCTACATAGCATCACAGGGTATGACTCCTGGCTTTCTCTTTGAACTGGTCTTATATCAACCTTTCCATTCAACCGTTAATAAATACATAGTTGTTGCGTGCCCGTTAGGAGTCAGGCACTGTTTTGAGTGCTAGGGATACAGCAGTCAACAAGCTACCCTCATTCATGGCCCTTCCAAGGTAATGGAAGGCTACTTGTAGTTCATTAAATAAAATAAAAATATGTCAGGTGGTGTTAAGTGCAATGAAGGACAACATACAGAGTAATGGGATAGAGACTGGGGGAAGGTTGCTTTTGTAGGTAGAGCTATCAGAGAAGGCTCTTTGATAAGGTAAGCTTTTAGCACATATCTGAATGGAATGGCGGGTGAGCTATGAAGATATCTGGTATGAAGTTGTCATAGGCAGAGAGAGGAAAGTATAGATGCCTGGAAAATGAACGCTGTTTCTCGCTTTTGAGGAATAGCAAATGAGGCTGGCGAAAAGGTGGTGAGGAAATGAGATCCAAGCTGCTGTAGGGCTCTGGGCCATGTGGGGTCCTGTTCACTGGAGTAAGAACTTTGGAGTGTGCTCTCAGTGCAGTAGGAAGCTGCTGGAACACTGTTGGTGATCCAAGCATTACAGCCACGTGAGCGTTTCTAAATCTCCTGGGAAACTGAAGTTCTGTCCTACCACAGGGCTTTTACCCATGCTGTGCCTCTGCCAGGCATGTCTTTCCCCTACTCTTTACTGGGCCATTGCCTACTCCCCTTAGGGAAGTGTCTTTACTTCCCTTTTATAGCACTTACCAAAAGGAACATGACACAATCATATGCGTAACTTTCATTTCTCACTGTTTCTTCCACTAGATAGTGAGCTCCATGAGGTGAGACAGTGTGGCTGTCCCCTTTATGCCTGTATCTTCAGTATCCAATACAGGGTCTGATTTTTAAGAGGTGCTCAAAAAATATGTATTGAATGAACATGAAAATAAATGAAAGATAAAGATGAAAAGTCAAGTTGGAGCCTCTAACCCTGGGGTAGAGAAGCAACTCTGGCCTGCAGACCATAGAATGGCCACATGGAAAGCATATTAAGGGTGCAGTTCAGGGTATGATTCTGCCCAGCCCCTAATAACCATGGGCAAGAGAAATGGAAAGGAATTGAGACTGGAGGCAGAAAGAATAGAAAGCAATATTTAAAGCTGTTTGATAGACTTCCTTTCCTGTGTAAAATTTTCATATTAGGGAGAAATGCATGTGTTATAGAGGATTTCATGAATTTAGGGATTTACCAAGGTCTGAGTAATGCTGCAAAGTATGGTGATAACAGTCAACGATTGCTAGTAGTATGATCAAACAACAACAACAAGTGCCAAGTAGCAGAGATTATGCCATACAAGAGTCTGGAGATCTGAATTTGTTCATCCATTTATTAATTTATTCAATCATTATTCATGCAACAAAATTGATTACTGACCGCATGGTGGGGGCCAGGCCCTATGACAGGCACTGGATTTAGGTTCTGTTTGTTACTTACTAAGTATGCAAACTTGGGCAACGCATTTACCATCGCTGTATAAGGAGGAAAAGAATCCTCATGTATAAGGGAGTGGTCTTCCCCATTAAAGGAAAAGACAAAACCCTCCATACTTTGTTCAGATATCTGGGTTTCCAGATGGAGAGGTGTGATAGAGTAAAAGGCCTAAATTCTGTCTCCTTGAGTTTCCTTTTCCTCATAGAGTTCTCACTTGGATTCCTCTGGCACACCCGAAGAGTCTGGGATGGTTTCTATCATCTGCTTCATGGCCTAGCAAAATCTCTACTTGTCCCCTAGGGCCCACATTAAATGTCAGAGCTCTTGAAACCTCCATTGACTCCCTACCACCTTAGCAAAATAAATCCCTCCCATCTGCCCCACTTTGAACATTCAGCTCATCAAGTTGTTGTGCAGCTGACTTCTCTGTGTGACTGGAAGGTGGGTTCTTCTGAGAAGCATGTTTTCTTCCCTCTGTCTCCCCAGTCTTTGGCTGAGTGTCTGGCCCAGAATATATTCTCTGTAGTTAAATGGATAAAAAGTCACCAGGCCAGCAGAATAGCTGACAAGTGACACTGTGGTGGAAGGAAGTCTGAACAGACTTACTGTGACTCAGAAAAAGACACCTCTCAACTAAGCTAGCTAAGAATATCAGTAACTACTCACTGAGGGACACTGAGAGACCAGGGGGTTTTGGGGGTGGGAGGTAGGGGTTTGAGTCAATGGAACTTGCTTGTAGAAGACAGAAGGGTGGTCAATTATTTATTTTCTTTAATAAAATTATATTACACCCCATATCTTTGTAAGTTAGAGGTAGGTGATGGCTTGCTGAACTGTCTATGCAGAGATGTGCCCAGGTCTTCAGATGGAAGTTTGAGCCTCAAATGACACACCCTTGAGGACTTTTGTGCCTTGGGCATCTCTAGCTCAGGGATGCTAATACTTTTTCTAATAGAATGTTAATAATTAAGGAACAAAGACATCCATCCTAAGTAGTGTGGTTGTTCCAGATATATCAAACTTATGTATCTTGCTATATTGCTTTTGCTTTTGTTTGTTTGTTTGTTTTTAAATAAGCCTTTGTTTGGTGAGTATGTGCTGTGTTGGTGCAGGCATTGTGCTAAACGTTTTGCATGTATTGTATAATTTAAAACAAATGTAGCAAAATGGGGGGGAGCTGTTTTTATATTCCCCCTTGGAATACCTCTTGGGAAGAAAACAAATATGATTGCAAGCAATATTTTGATAGAGAATTTGAAGTGAGAGATGAGACTCCAAAAATCATAGTGAAGTAACATCAGATGACTACTAAAAAAAATTTTCTGATAGACAAGTGGATGCCCATTTAATGGCAGGGCTTCTGAACTGCTGAGCAGCAACATGACCATGGGCTGTGCAATGGTGTGAAAGTTTGGAGCAGAACTGAATTGTTCATAAATAATAGAAGAGAGGCTGAGGACAGTGTTCAGAAGGGATATTGGGGATTGTGAAAGTCCCACTTGTGACAAAACCTTCTCCATCTCCCCTAGGAAATCACCAGAAAACTCTTTCTTATTCCCTAATGCTCTTGGGAACATGAAGATTTGTTGGCAAGATAGAAAGAAAATCTGAGGTCAGCAAAGTCAGCAGACATAGGAGACAACCATAAATCTGGTGACATTTAATTCACAACCCAAGGAGGCAAAAGATATTACCTTAATTTTACAGGTAAGGAAATCAAGGCTTGGATAAGTCTGTTGTCCAACACACACAGCTGGAATGGCTGGGCAGCCATTCAGACAGGTTTGCTTGTTTCCAAAGCCTATAATTTTAACCCTAGAAGGTATTTCCCTCTATGATTCTATGACTGCTTTCTACTTATCAAAAGCTAGGTAAGTTTGATGATGTCTTTGCCTAATTTTATTTTAAGCCACATTAACAACAGAAAACATCATTGTACATAGCGTGGAAAGAGAGGAATACTTCTAGCCATGGGGTATAAATAGCTAACTGATCTCCTGTCTTCAAAACGGGACAGAAGTGAAACTTCAACAGGCGGAGTGACTGCACGTGAGGGAAGAGAGCAGCCTCTTTGCACACATGGGCACACACTGCCGAAAATGAGATTTGAGTTGTTGCTGCCATAATCTCCACAAACGCCCACCATGGAATGACATCACTGCCAAAGCCCAATTAGTTCAGAGAAGACCCTGGCACTGGATGATATTGCTTCAAGATGGCATGAAATTCCAAATATAAATTGGGTCCGCACTGGGCGATGATTCAAGAAATCGTATTGGCCAGTTCACAGGACTAGAAATCCTTTAGACAGGCTTTGGAAATTGTATCACTCCAGATACAGACAGAGGTAGAGTTACAACCCAGACCTCTCAATAAACATCTAGAAAAAGAAATGCAGGAGTCCTCTGACAATGATGTGGTTATCATATCACGGATTACACTTACAGAAGATGGAGAAAAAGTTTATCAAGATGCATCGTCTTCTTAAGCTGCCTTATCTTTTCAGGAAAACAACTGTCAAACATTTAAAATAGTAAGAACTCCCCACATTTGAATTGCTCTTTACAGTTTGCTTGCATGTACTTAATTGGATCTTACCTCCACGACAGCCCACTAGGATCAATACAATTGTTGTTGCTATTCTATAGATAAAAGCCTAATGTTTAAGAGAGGTACATTTTGAAGGTTACTTGAGGGCAGAGATTTTGTATCCCTTTTCTTTGTGTCTTCAGCTTGTTTCCTAGGGCCTGACCTGTCACAGGATGCTACAAATGCCAACTGAATTGGATGGAATGGAACTGAGTGACCTGCCCAAGCCCAAAAGTCACAGCAACAGAACTCACAGCCCTGTGTTCATTCCTACCTGATGTGCTGTCACAACATCGGTCTAATGCTTACCATGTGCCTGTTTTGTGCCTGGGCATGTAAAAAACACTGGAAATCCAGGTAGGCTGCATGTAATCATGAAGATCCGTGGAAGAAGTAGGTGGAAGAGAGAGCCAGAGAGACCACAGTGTGAGGAGGACTTGGCTCATCATTGCTAGTTTTGAAATTGGAGGAAGGAGCCATGAATCAAAGAATGCAGGCAGCCTCCAGAAAGTTAGAAAAGGCGAGGAAATGGATTTGTCCTACTGCCTTCGGAAAGAACACCACCCTGCAGGCACTTAGACTGTAACCCAGTGGAACCCATTTTGGACTTCTGACCTGCACAACTGTAAGATATTATTGTATTGCTTAAGTCAGTGGTCCCCAACCTTTTTGGCACCAGGGACCGGTTTCATGGAAGACGATTTTTCCACAGACCAGGGTGTAGGGGATGGTTTGGGGATAATTCAAGCACATTACATTTATTGTGCACTCTATTTCTATTATTACATTGTAATATATAATGAAATAATTACACAACTCATTATAATGTAGAATCAGTGGGAACCCTGAGCTTGTTTTCCTGCAACTAGACAGTCCCATCTGAGGGTGATGGGAGACAGCGACATATCATCAGACATTAGATTTTTATAAGGAGGACGCAACCTAGATCCCTCGTATGTGCAGTTCACAATAGGGTTTGCGCTCCCATGAGAATCTAATACCACTGCTGATCTGACAGGAGGTGGAGCTCAGACTGTAATGCTCACCAGCCCACTGCTCACCTCCTGCTGTGGGGCCTGGGGGTTGGGGATTCCTGGTGTAAACCACTCAATTTGTGGTAATCTGTTACAGCAGCAATAGGAGTAGCGAAGTATAAGGTAGCAAAGGACTACTCTGATTCAAGAAGCATGATTCCTGCATGGATCAAAAACTGATGGTTTTCGTATCCTTCATTTTGTGTTTTACTTCCAAACATTTGCACTAAGAAAACAATCAGAATTCTCATGAAGGTTTATATAAGAATTTTCATTTACAACATTAAAAAGTTAAATAACAAGGGATTAATACCCAGCCACACAACCCAGTACTATGTAGCCATTAAAAAATACTTTCTTTGAAAAATATTTAATAGCATGGGAAAAGCTAATGATCAAGTTTAAAAAACAGGTTACAAAATAATACATAATTCCAATTTTATAAATGTTGAAATAAATATATCAGAATGTTAATGATGAAATAAAAATTTAAGGTAATTTCTTAAAAAGGTAATGATGGTTACCTTTGTAGGGAAACATTATGGGAGTTTCTTTGTTTCCTTACACGTTTCTGTATCTTTCAGAAATGAGCATGAATTACTTTTATAATCAGAAAAAGAAACAATTATGTTAAAAATAAAGCAAGCCCCTGAGGTAACAAGAGCCACAAAATTCAACAAGCCTTTGACTGAATAATCTCATTCATGAAAATATATCCTAAGGAAATAAAAGGCAAAAAAATCTTGTAAGTGAAAAGGTTTTTGCAGCAATGTTACTTACAATCATTTAAAATGGGAAGCAGCCTGACTATCCAGTAGTTTAATTATGATCAAACAAATTATAATATGTTTGCTTGATAGAATACTGTGCAGTCATAAAAATAATTAATACAAAGACTATCTAGAAATACAAAAACTACAGAACAGTACAAAGTGAAAAACTGAAGCACAAAACATAAAATATCTACAACTGTGATTATTCCACTTACATGTGGATAAAGATAGAAAGAGGAGATAAAAATTATAAATAGGTGCTATGTCAAAGAATAGGGATTCTGAGAGTAATTTGTATAAAGTTACTTCAACAGTAGATAGAACAATTTCATACAAATAGACACCAGCATATAAGTCAAGAAAACTGAGGATGGAAGACTGGTTGAGAGCACTGGAATTATAATGACGACAGAAGTAGAAGCAGTATCTGTGAGAAAGGGCACTGGGGACCACCCACACAGGGGCATATATTTTTATTTTTATTTATCAGCTGAGCAAATATTTCTTAAGCTCCTTTCCTCACATATGAGTAAAACTGAAATGAAAAACAAGAAAATGACAAACACAAAACTTAGCGTTTGGGTTACTTTTGGGGAGCAAGGAGAAGGATTTCATTGACAAGGGAAACACAGAGACTTACATAAGGATTGAAAACTTCTTAGTTTTTAAATTGGGTGGTGGGTACGTGAATATTCTTTTTTATTATTATTCTGATGCACTACAGGTACTTACAACCATGCTTGGCACACATTGGCTCACCAAAAAAGTTATCTGTAGAATGAATGAAGCTTTTCAGTGGCTCCTTAAATAAAGCTCAATCCTTTACTATGGCATACAAAACCCTTCAAGAATTGGCTTCTACCGAACCTATCAATTAACACCAATGACTTATCACCTAATCTATGGCAATTTCTGTTCATTATTCACTAAACACACAGGACTCTTAGGTGCCTCTGAGTCTTTGTGTATGCTATTTCTTCTGCCTAGAATGTTTTTCTTCACCAGGAAAACCCTACTCTCAAGGCCAAGTTCACCATAGCTGCTTTGTGAAACCTTGTTGATCTCCCTAATTGCTTTCTCTTCTGCATTCCCATGGTACTTGTCTTATGTGCTGCATCAGAACCAGTAGTGTGTAAATCTATGATAACTCTTACATTGGTGCTATTGCTCACACAGTCCTCTCAGTTCTATTATCCTTGCAGTAACTCTGTGAATTAGACTTCTTTAGTCCTTTCAACAGATGCAGAGGCTGTGTCCACAGGTCAGGTCAGATGACTCGCTGCATCCAAGTTGACAAGTAACAGCATAGAACTTCAATATTGGCCTTCAGATTAATATGGCCTTTGAAGGGATGGGGCTGCCAGAGCAAGAATGGACAGACAGAGGCTGAGAGGCTAAAACTGAGGTCTCCAGTGATACCGTGAGCATATGCAAGATGAGAAAGGGCATTTTCATGAGAATTAGGGTAGGCCATGAAGGTAAAAATCAGTATGGTTAAGGCATTTAAGTTATACTTGTAAAGTAGAAAGTAGAATGGGATAAAAGAATGAGCACCAAAAAAAGTAAATGAATTCAAGAGAATAAATCCTACCTCTTACCAAGAAGGTTCAATATAGGAGAATAGTTTCTATGGTCTCTAAAGTAAGAAACATATCCTATTTTTCTTTCATTTTGAGTACCTAGAATACAGCCTGGCAACAGAAAGAGACTCAACATGTTGAATTAATTAATGAATGAAAGGATGTGTTATTAAGAAACACAATTAGTTTTTAGCTTTCTTGCAACTGTATCACTTTAGCCACTTAGCCCTATTAGTCCAGGGGGACTGAACATTCATTTCTTTTGTATTTAATAATTTAGATCCTAAAATACTTTTGGGTTTGCTCAAAGCGAAAACAAAATATTAATTTGTTTGAACCAGTTAACGTGTATTTAGGTAGTAAAATAGATTTAGAATGTGTTAGACAAGAGAAATCTGCTCTATCTTTTATAATATTCTCAACATTTAAGACATACACAATTCCTTATTTGAAATACAAAAAAAAAAAAAAAAGAAAAATCTTCATGCCAAAAAGGTGCAGATCCAAAAACCTATAAAACATGAAGCTTTGACTTGCTATGAAGAGGTGGTTCTAATGAAGCTAAGACTAATGGAGCAAAAAAGACACTATTGGAAAACTCAAAGGCCCTTGAAACCATCCCATAGAACCCCAATGGCTGCCCACTTTTTAAGTCAATCCTATTATAGAAAGCATGTTTTTGGAAAATTGGTCATTAGGCAAATAGGCATTCAGTGAATTTGTTTCTTCAAATTAGTTCTTAGAGAATTAACCTTGGGCCATGGAACTATATTGAGACTAGGCACTGTGTGTGGTTTCACAGCCTGGCCTGTTGAGGCCATCAGTAGTTCTTGACTGACCGTGGTCCCGGGATATATATCAGGCAAAGTCCAGGTCTACGTTCAGATACACTGATAAAAAGGCAGTGTTTGCAATAAGAATTGACTTAAAGGATGTGCCAAGAGGTGCCTATCATGGAAAGGACTAAGGGTCTTGCCCCATTTACTTCTCTCTATGCCTCCTCGTATGTTTTCTCTTAGCCAGGGAAGGGTGTGGACAGCAATTCCCATTAAAGAACCAGGGCTGGATCTCCCATATGACAGTTCATATATGCATTCACTCTGATGGACTTCGCCATCCCCTGACCCAAATCTCATTCATTCATTCAAAAAAATATTTATCACGTGTCTATACTCTGTTATAGGAGCTTGGAGATGCATTGGTGAACAAGACAGGCAAGGTATGAGTTCTTACTAAGCTTACATGCTAGAGGGAGAAAACAATAAGAAGGAAATACTTATTGCCTGGAGAGGATGAAGCCCATGAAAGTCTTGGCTTCTGTAGTCCACAAGGTGTTTAGTCTTTATTCCATCATCTGGTGACATTAAACAAACACCTGCCACTAAACTAGACCAAACAGCAGACCTATTCAAACTCTCAGCAGTCCCTGGAAGAATTTGATTACTGGAGGTGGACCAGGGAGAATATCTCTATTTGGTCCAATTTCCAAATAGAAATTCGCAGTGTTTGATGAATAATGAATGTGAATAATTAATGCATCTGAGAAAGAAAAATTTCTTACCTGTCAGTTACTTATCTTGGAGATTACACATCCATCACTACTCCCCCGAGGGGCTAGACTCATCTCCATAGAAACTGGGGGCAACCTGAATGTTAATTATGCCTCAATGCCAGATTTCCTGCTCAGAATGTGACTCACCAGAAGACCTTCTAGGACTTTGTTCTGAAAAGTAGAGAATTTAATTTATCTGACATATTTTTTAAAGCCCCAAATAATGAAGTATCTTAATAAGCATAAGAAACTATCAAAAGTCTGGCTCTGTGTGTGCGCACATGTAGGAAAGTTACTGTGGTCTGAATGTTTGTGTTTCCCTCCAAATTCATATGTTGAAACCTAATTCACAATGCAATAGTATTAAGAGCTGGGGCTTTTGGGAAGTCATTAGGCCATGAGGATGGAGTCCTCATGAATGGGATAGGTGCTCTTAGAAAAGACGTTTGAGGGAGATTGTTCATGCCTTCCACCATGTGAGGATGCAACCAGAAGGCACTATCTGAGCCCTCACCACTACCAAATCTGCTGACACCTTGATTTTGGACTTCCTAACCTCTAGAACTGTGAGCAATAAATTTCTGTTACTTACAAATTACTCAGTCTAAAGTATTTTGTTACAGTGCTCAAGCAGACTAAGACAAAAGGATTACACAGAAGCACATGCATCTTCTGGGAAAGAGATTGATGAGAAGAAATACAGCCTTGATTTATTGGTAACGTAAGTGCCAGCACCTAGAGAAATGACTAACATGTTGTAGATGCTGACTGCATATTATTGTTATTTTTGAATGTTATGTGGAATGTTATTGAATGAACTACTAATTCTGTGCTGTGAGAATATAACAATTCTCATTTTTATGGTGACATTGTTCAAATGTCCCTTTTATATACATTCTACACAATATCCTTTTTATATACATGATTTTATTTTTATGTACATTATTTTATTTCATTTTATATACATCAAAAATGAGATATCATATTATTTGAAATAATAACATAATAATGAAATAGTAACAACCTAAAATACAGCTACAGGCCCGC
Source organism: Theropithecus gelada (assembly GCF_003255815.1). Classification (NCBI taxonomy): domain Eukaryota; kingdom Metazoa; phylum Chordata; class Mammalia; order Primates; family Cercopithecidae; genus Theropithecus; species Theropithecus gelada. The sequence continues at coordinate 41,432,818 of NC_037683.1, read as the reverse complement.
AATACCTTGTTCATAATCTTTTTCTAAAACTCTGAAAACCAAAAGTTCTGGGAAAACTCATGTAATGACAAAGCCTCTTCATAATCTTCATCCCATTTACTTGAATATGATACATTTTGCTGCAGAAATAGTAATGTGTTTCCTTTTGGAGGGCTTTCCAGGTCTTGCTTGCTTTGTTTCAATTTGTGCATCATATGCAACATATTACCTTTCTAAAATCTAAAAAAATTCTGAATTCCAAAACCCATCTATCTGCAAGGGTTTTGGTTAGACTCACACTGTCATCCCAATTTTGTAATTGGGGTCCTTTGGTTCAGAAAAACTACACAATTTACTCAAGATCATGGAGGTTTTTGGTTCATGGATTGAACCAAAGTTCTCTGATGCAAAATCTTTTATTTTTTTTCTACTACACCAACACTTCCATTAATCTGAAATTGAGCATTGAGATAATTGTCTGTCTTATGAACATAAAAGAGCTAAAGTTGGTCAGAGACTGTGCAGATTTAGTCATTGCAGCGGAAGCTGGGGAAGAACGAATAGCACAGGGCCTGGGGATGGGGGTGGGGTAGGGAGGTCTCCTGTGGAGAAACCTCTGCTACCTGAAGGAAATGATTTCCAAAACTTCATCTCATTCTCCAGTGCTAAAGTGTGGTACATGAAGTAGGAACTGACCACTGATCATTCCATAGATGTCTTGTGAATAAATTAGATGTAGATGTGACCTAAGATAGTACTGTAATGCCACATCTATTTTTTTCTAATCATAGGTTTTTTATTTGAGGTTGAGTGTTACCAGATCTCTTTGGTGGAGAGAGAGTAAGAACACTAAATTATAAGGTTGGCACTTGTATCAGTCAAGAAAATCTAGGTTATGCTGCAGTAACAAATAACTCACAAGGCTCTGTGGCTTAAAACAGTAAAGATTTATTTCTTTTTTATGTAACATGCCCATCACGAGAAATTAGGGGAGGCTCCACTCATTGCAGTCACTCTGGGACTTGGGATGACAGTGCAGCCACAATCTCACACATGGTTTGCTACACAACAGAAGGAAAGAGAAGCAATAGCTTGCCCTGGCTCATTAAGGATCTGCCTAAGAGTGATACACTGTCACTTCCACTCAATACAGCTCATTGGTCAAAATGAGTAATTGAGCCACACCTAACAGCAAGTGGGCAGGAAGTCCAAAATTCATGAATACTGAGATTTTCAATAAATTGACCTGTCCAATAAATATTTCCTTGAGTGTCTGCTAGTGCCCAGCCCTGTTCTATGCACTAGAGATTAAAAATTGTGTTAAATGCTATGAAGAGAAAGAAAGCAGGATAAGGGGAATTGAGTGACAGGGCTGAGGAGGGAGAGGAGAAAACAAGGCCAGGGAAGGACTCGCCAAAGCAGAGACCCAAAAGAAAACAGAAGGAAGAGGCTGGGTAAGGGAGATTCTGTCTTTAAGGCAGAAGCACGACATCACGAACCCAAATCTCAGGAAAATCCAGAATGATTCTCAAAATAGGGACAGAGAGGTGAAACATCAACCAGTAAGTATTGGTGGGGCTGAAACAGCCCAGCTCCTTCTCTTCCAGCCTTGTAAGACACGTCCCACTTCCTTCTTTTTCTGACTAAAACAACACATGTGACAGAACACTTCCTTTTTCCCCATGGTTAAGCAGCATGCAAAAGAGCTTTACTTCAGGAGAGAATGGCAATCGGCAATTGTTTGGTAAACAAATGATCCCTCATTTATGCAAAATCTGTATTTCAGGTGTCTTAGGTGTTTTACATACTTAATTTCATTGAGTAGGGTTGTTGTAAGAAGGATAAATTATATAGGATTATTATTACCATTTTACAGGTGACAATCTATATAGAGGGGTAACTAACTTTCTGGGGTGGGGATGAAACAGATATTTCATAAAAAAGGTAGACTCTGGCTCCCAAGCTTGTGCTCTTGATTACTATGAAACATAGCAAACTGTAGACTTTCTGAAAGAAAAATTTGAGAAAATCTATATGTTCACCTGAATTGTTTCATAATTTAAAGATAGAATTGCCCCTATCACAGGAAGAAGGAACATTATCTAGACCTCTTTGCTAGATTATTCCTCTTCTGGAATAATAATAATTATTACTGTAATTAATAATTATTATTTAGTGTTATTCCTCTTCTGGAATAATAATCAGATTGAATTTATTTGCTTCCTGTCTCTCACCACTAGAAAGTAAGCTCCATGAGTGTCCACTTTTTTCTCACTTTTATTCTCATGCCTTCCACCATAGAAAAGCACTTTACATACAATTAGTAATTATAAATGAATAGTTAGAATGGATGAATGAGTGAGTGAATGAATGAATAGGAGAATTCAGGAAAAGTTCTCTTACTTGAGCAGGAGATCTTAATCTGGGGTACATTAATGGACTTGGGGGTATCTTTTAATGCCTTGAAATTACATGCAGTTTTGTGGGGAGAAGAATGTATTTGTGCGTGTCATCAGATTTTCAAACAAGGCAATAATCCACAAAAGTTAAAACCACTCTGTGTGGCATATTCATACAATGAGATATTATTCAGCTCTAAAAAGAAATAAAGTTCTATACATGCTACAACATGGATGAAGGTTGGAAACATTATGCTAAGGGAAAGAAGCCAGACACGAAAGGCCTACATTCTGTATGATTCCATTTATATGAAATGCTCAGAAAAGGAAAATCCATAGACACACAAAGTCAATTGGTGGTTTGCCAGAGCCTGGAGCGGGAGGAGAGGGTAGAATGAGGAGCAATTGCTTAATAGGTATGGGATTTTGTTTGGGGTGATGAAAATATTCTGGAACTAGATAGTGGTAATGGTTGCATAACACTGTGACTATACTAATGGCCCTGCATTTTACATCTTAAAATGGTAAGTTTAGCGTGAATTTTACCACAATGGTAATAATAATAAGAAAAAAATTACTTTATGAATAAAGGAAAGAAGCAGAGTCAAATTATTTCATACATCTAACAGGATGGATGGTGGAATATGAGTCTGAGAAGTTGTCAGTTACAATCTAATATTCTAATAATATTTGGAATGAGAATATTTATAACACTAGGGGTAACAACTTTCATTTGTTTCAGGTTTTGCAGTTTTGAACAACTTTCCAAATGCATTATTTAATTTAGCTGTTAGAAAAAACTTGTGAGATAGTCAGGGTAGATACAATTTCATGATTATCTCTACTTTAAAAATTAGAATGATGAGGTGCAGAGAAGTTAAGTCATTTTCCCAAAGTCACATAGCTACCAAATGGTAAAATGAGACTGTAAACCTAGGTCTGCCTGCGCTTTTGACAATTTGGTTCTTCCAGCTCTTCTCAACCTTTCACATCTTTCCAGAAATCACAAGTGTTCCTGTGGTCAGCCTCCCAACCCAGGTAAGAAAAAATGTCACGTGTCTTCTCTTATGTCTAGAATGACATCATCTCAATGTGGTCATACTGGGTACCTTACTGTGATCAGAACTTCCGATTAGAAATTACAGACATCTATGGTCAATGAAAATACTAGGAAAAGCCGCATTTTTCTAATGTCAATTATTACTTAAGCAGTGTTTTTCCTAGTATTAAGTATTACTTAATAAATGTAAATTTTTGAGAATGAGAATGTTTCCAAATGTGGGATCAATGGTAAACAAAAAAAAAAAAAAAAAAAAAAAAGTCTTTAAAGCTAGTGAACGACACTAAGATCTTGTCTAAGTTCCTCATCTTACCAATGAGAAAAATTGGCACAAAGAGGTTAGTGGCTTATCTGAGATGACACAGAGAGTTAGTTTCAGAAGTAAGAATGAAACTCAAGGCTTTTAAATGCTCAATAAAAGCCCAAGGTAGCCAGCCTTCCAACGGAGTACCTCAGAAGAGATCATTTAGTTTGTGTATTTAGCCATCCAAGAATAAGCCCACATTTATTGTGAACACAGAAAGAATTAGGGATTCAGTGGTAATAAGTGACCTAAATGTTTAAAATTGGCCTCAAATGAATCCGTTTTCTACCTTTTGTTGTTTCCACTGTGCTGAAGCACAATGACGTAGTGACTTTATAATTTTAGCCAGGAGTGGCCAATTATCCAGAACTTGCCAGTCCTATTTTGTAAACACAGTTGGTAGCTGAGTGAATAATGCAGGGCTGTAGTGTCATTTTCATGCACAGAGACACAGCCTTAGAGATCTTCCAGGCTGGGTTTCCCCAACCACAGTCAACTGACAGCCAGGGAGGAATGTTTACTGCCCTGGGCAGGTGGGCAACTCCACGTTCCTCCTCAGAGAGACCCTTTTGCTTGGCTCCCCTCCCCTCTGAAGTAGGGTGGAGGTGTGCAATCAATGTTTCTAAGAAACAGCATTAGCCATCTTGGGGGAGAAATGCGGGAGAATACTCAAAAGAAGACCTGTTAGAACAAAATTAATTTAACAAAGCTCCTTAGTGTCTGCTTTGAGTTGGAAGGAAGATGTTCAAAATCATGTAAATTAAACCTTCACTGCCCCCATGAAGAAACTCAGGCCAGAGAATGGATGCGACTTGCCCAGAGTCACAAAGTCAGGATATAGTAGTCAAGGCCAGCCTGAGATCCTCTAAATTCCAGGCCAGTGCCTTCTCATACCTCTTCACATTCTCAGTCATTCTCTTTTAGATAAAATAACCATGATTCATAACACATCAATGCCACATTAGGCATTGAATATACTACATATTCTGCATGATTCCTTGGTTATATTTTGACTCATATGTGCAAGGTTATGGGTTTTTGTCCTATGCACCCATATCTCTTAAGGACAAGTACAGGGCCTGTCTTGTAGAAAGAGTGTGTGATCTGTTTAATGGCAACATGGATGATATGGATGAGACCGTGTTGGGTTATCCTGTGACACACCATCTTTTCCTTGGAGTGTCAAGCCTTCTCTTCATGTCCACTTTACAGTCCTTTTTTCTACCTGTTGAAATTTTTCAAGCCCCAATCAAAAGCTGCCTTCTATTATCTCTAGTGGAGAGGAAACTGCCAAGACTCTGACATCAGACAGCCTTGGAGCTGGGTGCTACCTTGACTACTGGTAATGCATGACGCAGGCAAGTTACTTAAACTCTTTGAGGTTCCAAATAACCCATTGTAAAACAGTTAATAATACTGACCTCATTCAATTTTTCTGTTGAAAAAAAAATGGGTAAAATTCCCAGCATAGCATGTGCCACATAGTAGCTTCTGTTTTTAAAGAAGTTTTTAATTAACAAGTAAAAAACACACATATTTATGGTGTACAACATGTTTTGATATATGTATACACTGTGGAATGGCTAAATTAAACTAATCAACGTACATATTGCCTCACCTACTTTTATGGTGAGAATACTCAAAATCTACTCTGTTAGCAATGTTCCAGTATACAATATAGTCACCATGATGCACAACAGATCTCTTACACTTATTCCTCCTGTCTAACTGAAATTCTGTGCCCTTTGACCAACATCTCCTCAATCTCTCTAATCCCAGTCTCTGGTAACCACCATTTTACTCTTGGTTTCTATTTAGTTCAACGTTCATAGATTCCACATATAAGTGAGATCATATTGTATTTGTCTTCCTGTGCCTGGCTTATTTCACTCAACATAATGTCCTCCAGGTTCATTTCATTTTGTTACAAATGACAGCATTTCCTTCTTTTTAAAGGCTGAATAGTATTCTACTGTGCCTATACAGCACATTTTCTTTATCCATTCATCTGTTGATGGACACTTAGGTTGACTCCATGGCTTGGCTATTGTAAAGAGTGCTGCAGTGAACATGGAAGTGCAGATATCTCTTCAACATACTGATTTCGTAGACTTTATATATAAATTAACAAAGTTAATTCCCTTCACCCGGGAGACGTCTTCCTCCTCAGGGTCCTATGGCTCTTTGCTTACTCTTCATGTGTTTATTACGCATCATTTCATAGATTATCAACGACCTTAGAACAATTCTATCTTCCCACTAGAATATAAACTTTCTTGAGGGCATTACTAGGTCAGACAAATCTTTGCCTTTGCCCCACCATGATTTCCTACAGCATCTAAAACAATGCCTAGCACAAATCTGACACACAAAATTTATTTTTGTAAAATTGGATTGTAGTGTCTGTGTGTGTTGGTGATGGGGCTGAGGGCATACTATTAAATACCTTTTAGAGTATTTGTCTGCAAATAACAGCCCTCTTCTGTTGTCTTATGTATTTCTGTATGTTATGTCTTCTATTTTTCCTCTAGGATTAGGTCAGTGACACCCTTTCATTGTATGTGAGCATCTGAAGAGCTGACAGTCCCTCCGAGAGGGACCAAACTGTGTTTCTGTGCTGTCTCATCATGCTCCCACCAAGAGGAAGTGGTATTTCAGGGACAGCAGATGACAGGGTGATGTCACCCTTCTCCGTCAGTGCTCATTTCGTTTCTTCAATTTCAACGAAGACATGATAGAAAAGGTTGTTCCCTTATCACAGGGTGGCCTCTCTGTCTTATTTATTAGTGAAAATAAGGAAGGTTCCCCTTCACCCTGCCCTTCATTATAGAGCTTCCCATTTCAGTCCTTACCTTTTGGCCTGACTTTCTGGAAGAAGTAAAGTCCAGTAACTGAAACTCAAATATTAAATTCATAGATCCTTCCTTCCATCATCCATCCATATCATAATCTAAAGGAATAAAAGAACTGTAAAATTTTTTTAACAGAGTCAGGGTATTGAAGCTTATGCATTCCCAAGAAAACAATTAAGGTTAACAAATATCTGTAAAGTATTATTACCAGGCAACATTTATGGAGATTTTATTATGATCAAGTCACTGTGCTTTACGTTTTGAGTATCTTGTTCACTCCTCATCAAGCCCTATGTGGAGGGTAGTAATCTGCCCAAGATCCTGTGACTAGTAAGGAGCAGGGCTGAGGTTTAGACCTGTGTTTGTCTGTCTCAAGAGGCTGCATTCATAATAATTACCTACTGCCTCACCCATCTGCACCTGTTGCAGTAACAGAATGCTCTCAACAATTATGTTACTGCTACTGGGGCAGAGTAACACACTCAAAGTCACTGAGTCATGAGTTAGTGATCTGGAAGTAAATAATTCATATCCCCCTCCCTCAAGAAGAAGCTAACAATTTTTTTAAAGTACATGCATATACAAATATATATATATATGTACACACGTGTACATATGCATTCTATATATAGAGAATGTGTGTATATATATAATTATAATTATAATATAGAGTGACTTGATGCTATATTTATGCTACAAACAAATGGCTACAGAAGCTCCCAAGAGGCAGAAATAAGTTTTAAGTTGAAATCTGGGTAACAGAAAGAACTGAATATATAATCTGCACCAGAAGTTATTCTAGGTGCTTTCACGTGGATGATCTCATATCATTTTACTTAACTACAAAATACCTCTATGTGATAAGTGGGTAATATTACCCCCATTTTACAGATGTGGAAAGCAGGTCTCATAAGCAGTTCTCATATAATAAGAGCAAACACCTATTTAGCATGTACTATATATTAGGCACTGTTGTAAACATTCTACATGAATTGATTCATTTAATCTGCATAACAGTTCACTATACAGATGCAAAGACCATTTTTAAGATGAGGAACCTGAGGCCCAGAGTGCTTAAGTCATTTACCCAGGGTTTTATCACCAATCGGAGGTGACATCAGGTGGAGGGACTCTTGGGTCCTTGCTCTCAACCATTATGTTATTGCTGCTGAGGCAGAGTAACATGCTTGAAGTTACCAGCTGAAAGGCGCAGAGCCAGGGTTTGGTCCCTGTCTGTCTGTCTGTAATAAAGACAATATTCTTTCTAAAAATTTATTATAAAATATTTTATACCGCAAAAAGAGACTGGAAATGTAGGTTGGAGTAAAGTGCTCTAAATGCCATAGTAATGAGTGAGAACTCAGTCTATGTCAAGGGACGCCCTCAAAAGCATTTTGAGCAGGAAATCAAAATGCAATATGTTTAAGTCTGCACTGAGGAGAAAAAAGCTAACTAGAATGTACAGAACAAATCAGATGGAGCGAGGCAGAAAATAACGAAACCTATTAGGAGGATGCTGCAATAGTCCCAGGAGCATGAGGAAGGTCTGAGTAAGAAAAGGGTCACAGTAAACTGATAATGGAGGGTGAGGGGTATTCAAGACAATTTTTAGAGATGGCATTAGCAGGACTTATCCAACGTGCAGGAGAGGGACAAGCCCAAGAAAACCCCAAAGTTTCTAACTTGAGTGATTAAGGCAAAGACGATGCTCTTAAATGATTTGGGTAACACCGCAGGAGAGGAAATTTTAGTCATGTTGAGTTTCTGGCGCGTGTAAACCTCTTAGTGAAGAAAACCAGGAGATAGACATTACAAGAATTAAGAATTATTTAATATCCTAGTAAGAATCTAGTAAGAATTTAGTAGGAATTATTTAGTGTTCCAGTTTCTGGCTTCCTAAGAAACCTTCGGGGTTGAAGAAATGAATCTGATCTTTGGAAGCTGTTTTAGCTAATGAAGCAGCCGTTACAACCTGTGTTCTGCAACAACACATACAAAAGATGTCATTAACAGGCACAGCGTCTCCTTAGCCACACCAAGATGTCTTAGAATCTTCAAGTTAAAGGAAACAGGTGGTAAATTGTGCACACTTCCCCGAGTACCAGCTATAATTCCAAAATAAAATCTTTTCTTAAGAATTTCTGGCCGGGTGCAGTGGCTCATGCCTGTAATCCCAGCACTCTGGGAGGCTGAGGGAGGTGGATCACCTGAGGTCAGGAGTTCAAGACCAGCCTGGCCAACATGGTGAAACCCCGTCTCTACTAAAAATACAAAAAAATTTAGCCAGGCATGGTAGTGCATGCCTATAATCCCAGCTACTCAGGAGGCTGAGGCAGGAGAATTGCTTGAACCTGGGAGGTGGAGGTTGCAGTGAGTAGAGATCGCGCCATTGCACTCCAGCCTGGGCAACAAGAGTGAAACTCCATCTCGAAAAAAAAAAAAGTTTCTACTGATGGGAAAATGTTTGGGATGTAGTCAGGTTAAGTGAAAAAAGCAGAGGAGAAAAAATTAATGTTTTCTAAAAAAGTTAACATATACGTACATGAATACACAGTCATGCATTGCATAAAAATGTTTTGGTCAACAATGGATCGCATATACGACAGTAGTCCCACAAGATTATAATGGAGCTTAAAAATTTCTATCGCCCAGTCATGTCTCAATTATCCTGACCCTGTGTAGATCTAAGCTAATGTGAGTACTTGTGTCTTCGTTTTTAACAAAAGAGTATAAAAAGTAAAAACCAAAAAATATTTTAAATAAAAAAGCTTACAGAATAAGGATACAAAGAAAGGAAATTTTTGTACAACTGTACATGTGTTTGTGTTTTAAGCTGTTATTTCAAAAGAGTCACAAGTTTAAGCAAATTACAAAGCTTATAAAGTAAAAAATTACACTAAGCTAAGGTTAATTTATTATTGAAGAAAGACTATTTAAAAAAATAAATTTAGTGTAAGCGTACTTAGCCTAAATGTACAGTGTTTATAAAGTCTACACTAGTGTATGGTGATGTCCTAGGCCTTCACATTCACTCACCATTCATGCAAGCTCCATTCATGGTAAGTGCCCTGTAGAAGTGTACCCTTTTTTATCTTTTATACAGTATTTTTACCATACATTTTCTATGTTTAGAATACAAATACTTACTATGGCGCTGCAGTTGCCTACAGTATTCCGTTCAGTAACATGCTATCCAGGTTTGTAGCCTAGGAGCAATGGTAGGTATGTAATAGGCTACACCATCTTGTGTAAGTATACTCTATGATGGTCACACAATGACAGAATTGCCCAAGGACACATTTCTCAGAACATGTCCCTATTGTTAAGCCATGCATGACTGCATATACATAAATATACAATATATACTATATGTATACATATATTCATGTATACATATATATTACACATAGAATAAACACTAGAGGAAATGTACCACAATATTAACATAGGTCTTTCACTAATTGATTATTTATTGAGCACCTACAATATACCAGGCGTTGTGTAATTCATTAGATATGGTGAGAAAAAATGGACCTAGTTGCTGCCCTCATAGAGTTTATGGTTTAGGGACTAAGCCTAAGATAAGAATTTAAAGACATTATACTTGAGAAACAGCCTAAGTCCAGAATCCTTTTAGTCTTTTATAGTTGGCTGAGTCCTTGCTTTCAGTCATTATGTTACTGTTCTGTAGGGATAAAGTAATGTGCCCAAAATTACCACCTAGAAAGGAGCAGAGCCAGGATTTGGATCATGTCTTTTCCATACCCAATTGACACCAATTCTTTTAGTGACTCACCATTATCAAGTGTTTCTAAGACATTCAACTTAGTTTTCATAGAAATGATTCTCTTTTGCACTCGTATTTCATTTATTTGGATAGTATATAGTTAAATTCTACAGTTAACGATAACAAGTATAATTGGCATTTCCATCTTTGTGAATGAACACAAGTGAGTCTTGGTGAGCAGGGACTCACCAGGGTGGGCACAGATCCCCAAACCCACTGGCTGCCAGCATTCAGCGTGCCATGGGCATTGGTTGGCATAACTTAAATAAGTAAGAGTATATGTCAATCTAATAAGTCAAGTAAATAGAAACTGATTAAAGGAACATATACTGTGCCATATTTCTGGTCACACAACTTGTGACTGCCATAACATTAGGCAGTGAAATCATATTGAGTTCCCTATCAGCTGAAACATTATTTCATCATTATTATATCTACCTCTAAGTCACAATTTAGTACTTGTTTTGGGCTGAACTATCTGCCTCCCAAAATGTATATGTTGAAGTGCTTAACCCCTAGCACCTCAGAATATGACTGTATTTGGAGATATGGCCTTTAAAGAGGTAATTAAGATAAAATAGGGTCACAAGAGTTGGCCCTGATCCAATATGACTGGTGTTTTTGTAAGAAGAAGAGATTACAGCACACACACATGTAGACTGAGGGGTGACCTTGTGAGGACACAGCAAGAAGTTATTATCTGCAAAGCCAAGTGAAGAGGCTTAGAAGAAACCAGACCTACTGACACCTGGATCTTGGACTTCTAGCCTCTAAAACTGTGAGAAAATACACTTCTATTGTTTAAGCTATCTGATCTTTGTTATTTTCTATGGCAGCCCTAGCAAACTAACACATTATCTCAATGACTACCCCATGTTCAGCACTCAAATATTGATTAAATGAATGAATGATTAAGAAACATATCTTTCCCTCATCTTCAATTTTTGTAGTTAACTTTTTGAGATCCCTACTACAGAAACTAAAATAATAATAATAATAAGAAGAAGAAGTATATGTGCTCTAGTTATCCACCAGTTCTGAAACTTGAAGATAAGAGAGTGTATCTTCTTTTTCATCCATTCCTAACTCTTGATTCTAGAACTAGGTAAGGGAGTTCTTGTAAGTTCCAATTTAGGAACATGTTCACATGATCAGAGCTAAAATCCCAGTGCTATTAGAACATCAACTGCTTCTTGAAAGCCTTAAATTTCCTTGTGCTGGGCAACCAAGTCTCTTGGGGCTTTGCTGAGGCCCCTCGTGCAAACAGACAAGGCTGGGACGTGAAACGGCCAAGAAAATTGTCAGGCAGCCAAGAAAACCTCCAAAGCCTTTGATATATGGCATATGAGGTCATGGGAACCAAGGCTGAACTTTCTCCCTCCCTTCTCCCTAAGGACACGAATTAAGGTACCCAAAGAACCTGACACAGCACCTGGATATGCTCTTAGCAACATGAGCATAAAACTAGGAATGGTAAATTACCTGGATTGCTAGTGATTGCACAGAGTGGCAGAGCCCACCTGACCTTCCAGAGTTCCTGGCCCAGCCTTCTTGTTTTGAAAGGAAGGAAATTGAGGCCAAGAAAGGGGAAAGGTCTATCCCTGCTCTTGTCATCATCATTCATTAAGCCTTTGCAGTACAAACCAAAGACAAAGTTAAATGCTTCAATCTTCTATATTGTTACTTTTTAAAGAGAATTTCCTCCCCAGCGTCCCTAATGAGCAGCCACTAGTCTTTGTCCAAACACTTCTAGGAAAAAGGAACTCTGTTTCTTGGGGCAGCTAAGTCATCTTTGAACAAATTTAATTGCAGGGTTTTTTTTTTTTTTTTTTTAATTGAATCCAAATCTGCCTCCCTGCATCTTCCACCACTCAGTTCTTAACTATTGTGGAATAAATCCAACTCCTCTTCTCCATAATGGCCTTCATATATTTTAAGATGAAGAGGACTTTTAACAGTATCTCACAGGTCATGGTTTCAGCTCTGTATTCATCCTTGTCATTAACGTCAACTGTTTTAAACCTCAGAGAATGGGTCAATGACACGTCAACAAACAGAAATATAACATTCTAACAAATAAACTTTGGTCCTTTGATTTGGAATGAAATCATCTGTGAATCACCCCTAAATGGTGGGACAGGTGGAATGGGGTTGCTTACTGATAAAGAGAATCCTTCATTCCTTCGCTGAGTAACTCCTAGGCCTATTGCAGAAAGCCCTGAGCAAGCCTTCCCTGGCTTCCTACCTGCACACTGGCCATTGCTCTGCCTGCCTCTTGCCATCTCAGCCCTGCCACTTTTGTCCTCAATTCTCCAGTAGGTCTTGGACTGAATGGTTGTAATGACAATCCATGAGGCTTTAAGCATCTGCCAAACTCCTTCCAAGGAAAACAACCCCAACCTTTCTCTTGCTATTCTCCTCCCATACACTTGAAGTGAAACCAATACTTCTAACCTATTCCTGCTTTCTCTTGCTATTCCCGTCCCAATACACTTGAAGTGAAACCAATACTTCTACCCTCACACAGTTGATTGGAATGAAAACCAGTTATTGCTAAGGATCTTCCATGAGCTGGACTCATAAAGACCAACTACCCAACAGACAGCTCTTTACTGAGGGAAACTGGCAAGCTGACCCAACCAAATCTTTGTTGGAAAACAAAATAAGCCACATAAACAGATAAGTGGGGTCATCAGACCTTAGCAGTTCTCTTGAACTGCTTCTTATGACTGGACAGGAAATGTGTATTGAAGAAATGGAAGCTGGGTGACTGAGTGCTTGATGAAGGGACATTCCAATATTTCTTATAATAAACCTGCATGTCTAATATGGAAACTCAAGAGTGGAAGGTTTTTAAGTTTTTGTCCCTACTCCCCATCTCCCACCAAAAGTTGAAGGGCAAGATGTTTACATAATTCTTCCTCCATATTTAGGATATTCATAACAGGGATTTGATTCTGGTAAATGAAATCTATGTAGGTTGGAATGTTTCATGTGGGCTCTAGATATAGGGAGGACATAAAAGGATTTAAAATTATTTGAGGTTCAGGCAAGTCTGAATGATTGCAGATATCTTAAAAAACAAATAACTTGGCTGGGCGCGGTGGCTCAAGCCGGTAATCCCAGCACTTTGGGAGGCCGAGACGGGCGGATCATGAGGAGATTGAGACCATCCTGGCTAACACGGTGAAACTCCGTCTCTACTAAAAATACAAAAAACTAGCTGGGCGAGGTGGCGGGCGCCTGTAGTCCCAGCTACTCGGGAGGCTGAGGCAGGAGAATGGCATAAACCCGGGAGGCAGAGCTTGCAGTGAGCTGAGATCCGGCCACTGCACTCCAGCCTGGGCGACAGAGCAAGACTCCGTCTCAAAAAAAAAAAAAAAAAAAAATCAAATAACTTGTTGAGAACTTCTTCAAGAAAGAAGATACTGCCCCCAGAAAAGTACAGAAGCAGAGCTTCCCCTTTGGATTCTTTTGTTGTGTTCATTTTGAGATGTGACAGGGAGGAGGGATGGGCTTAAGAGTGGAAAGAATAAGCCCTAACTCCAGAATCTTTTCCTTTTCCAGAAATAAATACCTTGCTTTCCATCTCTACAGATATGATTTACGTGACATGTGTTCCAATAAGATTGGGTTTAGGTAAAAGAAGTTATGCAGCAAGTTAATTCGACAACTGTTCAAGGCACTGGAGATGTAGTGATAACTAGGACATGGTTCTTGCCTTCATAGAGTTTATAATCAAATGATCTTTGCAGCTCCTTAAATTGATTTTGCAAAGAGAAGTCTCTATAAAATGTAGCGAGGGAGTAAAATAATCAGTCATACACTGAACATCTACATGCACCAAGCCCTGGGTACCCACTATCAGGAGGGAGTGGTGTAAACAAGACACATAAAATGTGGACTCTGAGCTGCAAATCTCACTGGAAAAATAAGATACAGATGGGAATTTTAGTTACAAATCTCATTGGAAAACAAGATACACATGGGAAACTGTTGGCCAACAGAACAATCTGACTCTTAAAATAAAGAGATTGAATGGTACAGATGTTAATAACTAGAAAATCCACAGTAAAATGTTAAGTATAAAGTCCTGGCAACAAATTTTGAAGTCGTTTAAGGAAAGATGGATATGGAGTAGAGCTATCAGCAAAGGTTTTATCGAGAAACTGGTACTGGAGTTAGGTCTCTAAAGACAAGTGAGGGATGGGTGACATTCTGGGCAGGAGTAAAGTCATGGAGGCAAAAAAAGAACCTGACAGTTACTTGTAGGGATAACGGAGGAGAACCAATTAAATAACCACAAATTGTGAATGTTATAAAACAAAGCCAAACAATTCAGATCACACCTAACAAACAAAATTATAATAGAAATACCATGTCTGCTCCCCAAACACATGCACATTCTAACACATTCTTGGAAAGAGTGCTGTAACGTTGATTTATATCTGACAGTCCAAGTAAAAAATGAAAGAGCTGCCAAATCTGCCTATATAAATCCTAGTGATTTCACATGTTTTCATCCTATGAACTGAAGGCAGAAAAAGAGATTTAAGCCTTTGAGACAGCAGACAATAAAATGGTACCCTAGTGAAGCTTCTCAGAGGAGCCACTAGAATCATATTTATCATGTCTAAGACTGACATTAATTCTAATGTGCAGACACTCTTCAGCATTCAGATGCACAATATTAAATAACTCTTAACGAGTGAATTTATTGAGTTATGTGGAGGTACATTGAGCTGTACAGAGGGACCTTGTAACTGCAGTATTACACAGAATCAGACACTGCACTGAAGCCATGTTCAACTTTTTTTGTCAGCAGTCAGATGATTGACAAGACCTTCCTTCAAAATCTTCCTGGACAAAAGTGTTTCTTTTTGCCTTGTGCTCTCAAACCCTTGGGCTGCAAATGCCTTGAGCAACTGATCAGAATCAAAACTATTACCTAAATAAGGGATGTTTGGGCCATGCCTATTGGTAACCCTGGCTGGCCCATGTAAAGGAGGAGTGATCCTCTGTCTTGGTGAGATTACAAATCCACATCTCTAAATGTCAGATGAAAACATCGTTACTGCTCCTTGCCTTTATGAAGAACATCTACTGCCTCCTAGCCCTTACCTGAGAGCTCCAATTATTAGCTAACAAGCCACTGCTCTGATCAAACTCCCAGCCAGGCTAAGAATCCCAGGCACATGGACCTCTGGGGCAGAGCCAGAAATCTGCATTTTTAACAAGCGTCCCTAGGTGTTGTTCTAATACAGTAGTTCCCTCATCTGGTTGATCACTAAAAGCATCCAGGGAGCAGTTTCAAAGTGCAGGTTCTCAGAACACAGTCCAGACCTTCTGAATGAAATATCCAACAGTTTGGAAAATGTGATGGAAGTCATGGATCATTATGCTGTTCAGAATTGTTTATATAATCATGAAAGTGAAAAACAAAATAATCATGAAAGTGATAGATTCCAGTTGGTGTTGGTGTCACTTCTCACTAATTGTTTGCTTCCTTTTATAAGAAAAAGAGAGATAGGTAACCCATTATGTTTCCATTCTTGCCTTGAACACCAGGAAACCAAAAGCTAATAGTAACTCTTCCTGGCTTAGATTTCTAAGTATACTTGTTTCTCTTTCTATTATTGGGTCCTTTCATTAAGCATTTAAAAAAAATGTAACCTCTGATTAAGTCACTAGAAGTAGCCAGAGCACAAATTCCAAATTAGTGCAATGTGAATAATTCAAATTCAAGCTCTACCTTAAACCTCAGAAGATCACCTTCTCTATTCAACTTACAAATGTGGCTGAATCTTGCATTTCACAGCTCCACACCAATGATGGGGCTCCCATCAACCTGCCTCATTGGACAAATGACATAGGATGAAGAACCCAGAAAGGATGCTAAACTTGACAGAGTAGAAGAATTGGGGCCTTGTTCAGCTAACCCAGAAATGAAGTGTTTCCCTCTCAATTCAATTATCTGTTAAGGAGAGACATAGTGGTATATCTCTCTGGTATAGTGAAAACAGGCCTGGACCCTCAGCCAGAGAACTAGGGTTTGAACCTTAACTCTCTATGGCATTAGATAAGTCATTACCTCCTGAGGTCTAGTTTTCTCATTTTTGAAATGAGGGTGACAACCTTAACCTTGTCTTTCTTTTGCAGTTACTGTGAAAGTGCTTTGTAGAATGAAACATTTTCTAAAATGCAAATCATTTAACAACTAATGGAAATAGCTCAGAAAAACTAAATAAAATACATTCAAATGTGATAACCAATCCATCATGTAAGTTGGCTTTCCTGTTCCTAGGGAAAAGAGGTAGATTTTTTTTACTGAGTCTAGAGTATTATATTTTGTTCCCTAAATAGGGGAAATCTTACAGGAAAACAGTGGGCAGGGTGGGGTCCCCAGCTGGGAAGAAGATAGTGTTTAGGTTTACCTTGATTTTGTACTGATCAGACAGTACTTGAAGCATTGTATTCGATTCTTGACAGCTCACTGCAGGAGGGCTTTCAGACCTGTAGTGTGTCCAAAAGAAGCCAAGTAGAGTCATAGGGGCCTGGAAACCATGTCACATTAAAAGTAGTTAAAGGAACTTTGCACACATAGACTAGAGCAGACTCAAGGGACATAGCCCTGTCTTCCGATGCAGATAATGACATAGGATTGTCATGTAAAAGGGGGAAAGGTTTCCTTCAATGTGCATTTCCCAGTATGTGAACCAACATTGCTGGAGACAAGATGTCAATTCAGGGGTACAGGAATTTCAGAAAGGAGGACATTAACAAGCGAAACGGTGAGCTGCTAGAATATCAGTTGTCAGATTTTTCGAAATGGATCCTTGCCCTTGGTGAGACGTTGCAATAGATAATCTTAGAAATGTTCTGACCAAAAGATGCTCCAAGCCAGTCCCTTCACCACTGACAGGCAAAAAGTTTCTCATCCTTGGAGACAAACTAAAATCTTTCTGCTAAAGAACCTAAACTTCACTACAGGTAGAAGTTGGTAGTTATCACTGAGAAAGCTTTGATTTGGAGACTCTAAGCTCATCATATGCCAACATCGTTGCTCTTCAACATGTTCTAAGTTTAATACTTCACCTTGATTACTAGGCTTCTCAGATCCACGCTTGATCCAGCACCATCCCCCAACACCGCTTCCCTTGGCACCAAGCCAGAAATCCACTGCTGCCATTTGTATTTTCATTTAGTAAATAAAGATCAGAAATGACTGCTGCTTTAATAGATTGAAAACTCGGGTCTGCAAATAAATATCTTGGGAGAATTAGAGAAGATTTGGAGAACAACAGTCAATCTCAATATAATTAAAAATAAGCTCTCACCTGCTACTAATTTCCTTCTTGTTTCTTTGCTAACAGAAATCTTTGTTTGAACAAAGAGGTAAAAGGCACAGTTAGAAGCTGTTTACATAGTGCAAATGAGAGTGCTAATTGTAGGAAGCCTGCATGTTAATGAGAAAGAGGTTATTTATCAGTGTGAAATTCTGAGTGCAATAAATTGCAGGTGATATTTCAGGAAACATTCATTTTCTAATGATTTCTTTTCATCTCCAACAGTGGCCCTAAATCAAAGTGCAGCGTGTTGTAATGAAATGAGAATTGGTCTGGGAGATCTGGTTGTGGTTCACAGCTAGCTGTGTACCCTTGGATAAACTGCTTTGCCTCTCTGAATTTTGGGCTCAACGTCTATGGAAATTAGACATGTCTAAGTTTTCTTGCAGCCCTGGCCATCACAGTATAACAAGTACCAGCAGGCTACCTAGTTCTACTGAGAAGTAAATTTCTCTTTCTTGGGATAGACATTTGCTGTTCTGAAACCTTCTTATAAAAACACATTCTTGGAAGGGGGCTGGCTTCCTAGTTCCCAGGTTTTCCCCTGCCCTCACTGCTATGCTTCTGTGTAGTTCTTTTTGAGGAAATTATTGAAGATCCCTGGATGCAAGCCTCCACAGCAGCATCAGAACATCACATGCCTCCAGCTGCCCTCTCAGTCCCTTTCACCAAGCTCTGAAGAACCTCCAGGCCCCCTGACCTCCTGGTGACTCATACATTCCACAGATATTCTCTGAGCACCCATGCTGTGCACAGCACCAAGCTAAGCACTGGAAATACAGAATTCTGCAAGGCAGATGTAGGTCATGCCCTCATAGAACTGACTATCTAATGTGGGAAGTCAGATGTCAAACAAATAATTACCCACATAACAGTGTGCTAAGTGCTGTGTAGCAAAAGTGTGGGATGCTGTGACAGGGGGACCACCCTGTCCTGGAGGGTTAGGAGACACTGTTCTGAGTGATGTTTGCATCAACACCTAGAGGGGAAGTAAGCTGGTACACAAAGACCCAGCAGTAAGAAGGAGCCCAGCACATCCCAGGACTAGAAAGAAGGTGAGTGTGACCAGAGGACCTTGAATAAACAGAGAATGAACAAATGGAAGCTGAAGAAGTAGGTACAGCCAATTTATGTAGAACTCTAGAGGTCTCCTTAAGACTTTTGGACTCTACCCCAAGGCAATCAGAAACTATTAATAGACTTTAAATGGGGCAGAGATATAATCAGACAGAGGACTTTGATCAACCTTTCTCAGTTGTGTCTAAATTCAGGTTTCCAAGAGACTTGGCAGCACTCTGAAACCCTCTTTCATTCCCTACCTGGGTTGTATATGTATATAAGCCAAGCCCCAAGAGCAAAGGGTATCCTAGTGTATCCCAGGAAAATAAATCCACAAATAACACTTTGGTCACAATCCTGCAAGAGTCACTCTCAGAAGAAAGTCCAGCTTCTTCCATCAAGAAGCAGTTCTCTGGGATGGAGAGACTTTAGGGGGCCCTCCACCCTCCCTCCTGACTTCTCGCTCAGGTGTACAAGGTAGGATCCTTCCACAGGTAAACAGAAAGGATTTCACTCCAAAGGGAAATACCAGGACGGAAGTGATCAGCTAGAAACCCCAAAGACTACACCACAAAATGGGGCAGAAGCACAGGAAAGGGTGTAGGAAGAAAAGATGTCTGCAAGCTCCAGGCAAGGCCAAATGGAGCTCTCAACTTCCACTCCAGAAGCCTCTGCGTTAACTGTTGCCAGGCACTTGTGGGGACAAATGCAGACCCCACAGCCCCAGATCACTGGGCCCTCATAAGTTGTGCAGTGCGGAGGGTCAGCACATAGGCCCTAGAGGCAGACCAACTGGCTTCAAATCCTGACACCACCTCTTTCTAGCTGTGTGGACTCAGACAGATTGCCTCATCTAGTTGAGCCTCTGTTTTCTGGCATGTAAAATGAGCCTCATTATCCTACCTACCTTGTAGGGTTGTTGGGAAGAGTGACTGAGTTAAATTGTGAAAACTACTTAGAAACAATGCCCTCCTGGGACATAGTAAGACCCAGGTAATTATTAACTATTATAACTTAGAGTCCTTAAGAGTGGGCCTGGAAACTTGCATATTTAACAGGTTCCTTAAGTGATTCTCAGGACCTCTCATTAACGCTTTATCTTCTTTCTGGGGATAGCTATATGCTAGCCCCTGGGCTATGCCTTTTATGTGTTTTCGTGCATTTAGGCACATGAGATGCTGGTAATATTTCCTTATAGAAAGGACACAGAGGCGTAGAGTGGTTGAGTACCTTGCCCAGGGTCAGATTCTGAAATTTTAGATACTCTTTAGACAGTGTTTTCCACCAGAATAGAGACTCAAAGGGCAGCCTCAGAGGACCTGGGCAGAGAGTGGCTGTGAGCAGCATGGACACCTACTGCCCAGTGGGAATAGGATGGGTTTGAGGAAGGACTGAAGCTGAGGGGAGATCTGATACCCAGAAGATACTGTGCTTCTGCCCAGTGATTCACAGAGCCCAGGGGAAGAGCTCAGCCCCGCCATCATGCAGCTGGAAGCTGCCTCCTTTGCTCCTTGCCTGCTGCAGTCCTCCAGCAGCCTGTATACCCTTCTCACGGCATGGAGCCCTCTGTACGGGGTGGTTGTTGATGAGTGTGCCAACCCCTTGAGGCCCCAACCACATGAATGAAGTCTAGCTGTGTCTGCAGAGCCAAGCACGGTGCCTAAATTGCAGAAGGCAGGGATAAATGAAAGAACCATCACGGGCAGAGCAAGCCCCCAAATCAAAAGCACTTCATCCTTCAAGTGGTCAAAAAGATAAGGCTGGCAGTCAGAAGCCTTGCACTTCAGTCCCATCTCTGCTGTGTTCTGGCTGTGCAGATCTCAGCACATTACCTGACATCTCAGTGTCTGTTTCACCATCTGTAAAATGCCTACTGTAATCATTCAAATGAGAAAAATGGATCCGAAAGGTGCCTGCACGTGATGAACTAATGTACAAAGATACGATCTCTACTCTACGTGAATAGAGACATGATAGTGACATGACATTAGATTGGGGTAAAGTTTAAGTGCCTAAAAGGTGCTATCTTCCTGGTCATTCCAGACAGACCTGCCCTCCTCTCTTTGTGCCTCACTCACTCTCCACAGCCTTCATTGTAGCACCTGCGACCCTTTAGTGCATTTGTTAGTTGTCACCTGTTCCCCACGCCGCCTGATAGTACAGCCTCTGAAGAAACAGCCCTTTGGGTTCACTCTCCTCCAGGGGCAGCAATGGAATCTACCCAACCAGGCCAAGGCATGACCCCGCTGGGCAGCCTACTCCTTCGGGACTGACCCAGCGATTGTTTCAACCACAGGGTCTTTGGTAAAAGGAATTGAAGATTCTTGCTTCTGATCAACAAGCCTCCCCTGCCATGTAGGCAAGGCTGTCAGTATATGAGGAGCAAATTGCTACACAGTGGAGTCTCAGCCCCAGACGACAAAAGCCAGGCCTCCTGTCATAGCCAAGCCTGACTCTGGAGGGTCTGTGACAGAGATCTGATGAAGGTCTGTTAAACGAGTGAATGGACGATTCCTCTGAAAAGAGAGTGTTTCATTTCAGAAATTCTAGGAGTAGAATTTCACACAAATTACAATTATCCCATGGACACAAGGATGCCAGGCACAGGGTTACTCATTGCGGAGATGAATGTTCCCTATTCCTCACGAGTCCCAACAACAACCCTGTGGGGGCAAAAACAGCCTTGGTCTGACATATACTCCATTGCTCCCTGTCTGCCGCCCTGTGCTGCTCACCCAACTCCCTATCCCTTTTGTCTTCACAATTCACCCTTCAACTCTGACCTGAACTCAAAGGTCAATTATCCTAGAAAGACTTTTTGAACAATGGCCCCGGGAAGGAGGATGCTCATATTCTTCCTAAGACACTACCGCTGCCTATCAACTCATGGCAAAGGTACTGGTCTATAGTGGAGAGAGAAAGAGAGACACAGGGAGAGAGAGAGGTGCAATGTTTATCCCCAGGGTAATGTTTACCAAAGGAGGGAAGGTGAAATCCCTGTTGGACTCATTATAATTACTAGTAAGCCGTCAGTTTAGGTTAACAGGAATAATAGCAAAGAAAGAGTAGTATCCGGCCGGGCGGGGTGGCTCACACCTGTAATCTCAGCACTTTGGGAGGCTGAGGCGGATGGATCACGAGGTCAGGAGATCAGGACCATCCTGGTTAACACGGTGAAATCTCGTCTCCACTTAAAAAAAAAAAAAAAAATTAGCTGGGTGTGGTGGCCGGCGCCTGTAGTCCCAGCTATTCTGGAGGCTGAGGCAGGAGAATGGCGTGAACCCAAGAGGTGGAGCTTGCAGTGAGCCAAGATCGTGCCACTACACTCCAGCCTGGGCGACACAGCGAGACTCCGTCTCCAAAAGGAAAAGAAAAAGAAAGAGTAGAATCCAGGCAGGATTAAAAACCAGCTTTTCTGAAGACAAAGAAATGAACGAACAGGAAATTTTCTGCAGCAACACAAAGGAAAATTTCTGGTGGGGTGGTGGGGGCCGAGGAGGAGAGCAGATGTACAGAAGTCAGCCAGGCCATTGTGCAACCAGAAGGGAAGATTTCTGTTGTGGTCCTGTTTTCCTTCCTACTGGAGGTGGGGAGCAATAGTACGTGATGTAAAGGGTCTCCCCCAACCCACCCGGAAGTCACAGTGAAAAATGCATCTGAGAATGAAACAAATAAGAAAATTATTCCAAAGAGGAATGACTTCAAACCAATGTCAGTAGTCTGAAAAGTGGGGAAGAAAGGAATGAAACTCTCCCACCAATTCTCAGAATAATGGGAAATTCAGTTTTTAAAAAACGCAACAATCTATTTTTCTTGTAATGAATTCAGTGAGACCCAGGCAATAGAAAATAGGAAGAATTGGCCGGGTGCGGTGGTTCATGCCTATAATCCCAGCACTTTGGGAGGCTGAGGTGGGCGGATCACTTGAGGTCAGTTCAAGACCAGCCTAGCCAAGATGATGAAACCCCGTCTCTACTAAAAATACAAAAATTAGCTGGGCTTGGTGGTGCATGCCTGTAGTCCCAGCTACTTGGGAGGCTGACGCAGGAGAATGGCGTGAACCCGGGAGGCAGAGGTTGCAGTGAGCCGAGATCACACCACTACAGTCCACTGTAGCCTGGGTGACAGAGTGAGAAGAAAGAAAGAAAGAAAGAAAGAAAGAAAGAAAGAAAGAAAGAAAGAAAGAAAGAAAGAAAGAAAGAAGGAAGGAAGGAAGGAAGGAAGGAAGGAAGGAAGGAAGGAAGGAAGGAGGGAAGGAAGGAAGGAAGGAAGGAGAGAGAAAGAGAGAAAGAGAAAGAAAAGAGGAAGAATCTTGTTACCATTCCCCTTCACATGCATACACCTCCCAGGAAGACAGACGACCTTCTATACCATAATCGATGCAGCCAAGTAGGGGGTGCTCTCTTCCAAAAATGGGAACCCCCCAAGACTCAAACTCTCAGTCTGAGCATTTTAGGATGGAAAGATCAAGGGCACTCAGGCTGGCCAGGCTTGGATGGGAATCATTCTCAAGTCATGCAACCAGAGGCAAATTACCAAGCCTTTCTGAGTCTCCATTTTTTCATCTGTGAAATGGGCAGATAGGGCTGTTAGGGGATTTGAAAGATAATGACTAATGTAAAACACTGGGCACAATGGCTATAAAATAGTAGGGCCTCATAAAAATGTTCCAAACCTTCCACCGTTTCTATAGATTTACACATGAAGAAAGAATTCAGAAGAAATCTAGAGGATTTCTTAGTTTCTAGGTAAAGGAAATGAAAAAACATGTGAAGTCATCTTGTCTTCTAATTAAAAGTTATGAGTATTAAAAACGTATTTTTTGACTCACCAAAAGCAGGGTAGAATCCCTCCTAGGTCCCCCCTACAGCACCTTCATAACATCCCTCAATCACAGCACTCAGGCTACTGGATGAAATACTATCATTGTCTGCTTACTTGTCTCTATCACCTACTGAATTATCAAGTTCAGAATATGATCAGGGACAGTG
The DNA here is from genome assembly GCF_003255815.1 of Theropithecus gelada. Lineage (NCBI taxonomy): Eukaryota > Metazoa > Chordata > Mammalia > Primates > Cercopithecidae > Theropithecus > Theropithecus gelada. Next base: position 41,409,041 of record NC_037683.1, on the reverse strand, counting down.
TGTATCTCCTTCATAGATACTTGCCCAGTCCTTTATACAGTGTCCGAGTAGTTGTTTAATTAATTAATCAACAGTAATTTGATTAATTATTATTCATCATTATTTAGGAGACTCATGTAGTATAAAAATATCTTACAATAAAAATCTGGATTAAAACCAAAAGTGACATCCATAATAAGATTGAAGAATAGAACCCAGAAATAAAAGATGGGTTTAGGGGGTATGAAATTCCTTGACTTCAGGAAGGGAAGGAAAGATAATGTTTTACTGTCTTCTATTTGGTTTTTTTTGTTTGTTTTATTTTGTTTTGCTTTGTTTACCAAATACATACACCTTAAAACAAATCAACACAAAAATATACATAAGTGACAGAACATAGAATAAGTGTATATAAACGTAAAGCAAAATATCAATATTATTTCCAGATAATACCGATTACCAGGCAAATGCACAAGTTCATCGTTTATATTGGCAAAAGGTATAATTTACAATGAAAATATCATTTTAATGAACATTTATATGTCAATATTGCATTAACACATGTAAAGCAAAAATTGTCAGAAATACAAAGAGAAAAATAACAGAAATGTGATCATATTCAAAAATGCTAACAAATCTGTCTTTGACAGATAAAAAAGTAAGCAAAGATGTAAAGATGCTGATTAATAATTGATTTAATGAACAAATTTATGAAATGCATTTGATATTAACAAACAGAAAATATAATTTCTTTCTCCATGATTATTGTAGGATTATCCACAGTAGCCAAGATATAGAAACAACCTAAGTGTCCAACAATGAACAAATGAATAAAGAAACTGTAGTATATGGTTAAGCATCCCTAATTCAAAATCTGAAATAAAAAATGCTCCAAAATTCAAAACTTTTTGAGCACTGACCTGACACCATAAGTGGAAAATTCCACACCTGACCTCATGTGATGGATCACATATATTAGTTTAAATATTGTATAAAATTACTTTTAGTCTAATGATAGAGTTTGGATATTTGTCCCTGCCCAAATCTCATGCTGAATTGTAATCCCCAGTGCTGGAGGTGGGACCTAGCAGGAGGTGTTTGGATCATGGGAGCAGATTCCTCACAGCCTGCTGCTGTCTTCATGATAGTGAGTTCTCGCAAGATTTGGTCATTTAAAAGTGCGTGGCACGTTCTCTCTCTCTCTCTCACTCTCTCTCTCTATCTCATTCTCTCTCTCACTCTCTCTCTGTCATTCCTGCTTTTGCCATGTGAAGTGCCTGCTCCTGCTTCACCTTTCACTGTAATTGGAAGCTTCTCGAGGCCTCCCCAGAAGCAGATGTCATTACACAGCTTGCAGAACCATGAGCCAATTAAACCTCTTTTCTTACACGTTACTCAGTCTCAGGTATTTCTTTATAGCAATGCAAGAATGGACTAATACACCTAGGTATATACAGTGTATATGAAACATAAATGAATGTGTATTTAGACTTGAGTCCCATACTCAAGATATCTTGTTCATGTATAGGCAAATGTTCCAAAATCTGAAAAAAATCTGAAATCCAAAACATTTCTTGTCCCAAGCATTTCAGATGAGGGATATTCAACCTGTATATATACAATTGAATATTATTCAGGCATAAAAAAATAATGAGATCTTGCCATTTGCCATAAGATAGATGAGTCTGGAAGATATTATGCTAAGTGAAATAAGCCAGACACAGAAAGAAAAATAATTTGCAAGATCTCAGTTATATGTGGAATCTTAAAAAAAAAATCAAATATACAGAGATAGAAGACAAAACAGTGGTTACAAGGGGTGGGGTGGTAGGAGGAAATGGAAAGATGTAGGTCAGAGGATACAAAGTAGCAGATACATAGGATGAACAAGTCTAGAGATCTAATATGCAACATGAAGACTATAGGTAACAAAATTGTACTGTATTTCAGATTCATGCCAAAAGAGTATATTTTAGCTGCTCTTGCCACGAAAACGTATAACAATGAGTAGCTATGTGAGATGATTGATAAATATGTTCATTTGCTTCACTGTACTAACCTTTTTACTATCTATACATATTCCATAACATCTTGTTGTATACATTAAATATATAAAATTTATTTAAAAATTTTTTTAAAGAAGCTGGATACAGTGGCATGCACCTGTAGTCCCAGCTACTCAGGAAGCTGAGGCAGGAGGATTGCTTGAGGCCAGGAGTTGGAGAGCACAGTAAGCTAGGATCACACCTCTGAGTAGCCACTGCATTCCAGCCTGGGAAACATAGTGAGGCCCCATCAAAAAAGAAAGGAAGGAAGGAAGGAAGGAAGGAAGGAAGGAAGGAAGGAAGGAAGGAAGGAAGGAAGGAAGGAAGGAAGGAGAAGAAAGAAAGAAAGAAAGAAAGAAAGAAAGACAGAAAGAAAGAAAGAAAGAAAGAAAGAAGGAAAGAAAGAAGAAAGAGAAGAAAGAAGAAAGAAAGAGAAAGAAAGATATAAAGGTGATTAATTTATTAACATTGATTTAATGTACAAACTTATAAAATTGTACAATTTAATATGAACAATCAGAAAATATACTTCTTTTCCAAGACCTATAAGCTATTTACAATAATTTATTATAGAGTAGGATACAGAGAAAAATTCAAAGTCCTAAAACCAAAGTTTCACAAGCTATATCCCTGAATGTAATGTAACAAAATTATAAATTAATAACCAAAGTTAGAAAGAAGAGTCCAACCACTTAGAAATTTTTAAAAATTACTCTAAAAAACAATTGTTACAGAGCTCTAAATTATAATTGCAAATAATTTTAAATAAAAAATTTTAATGTCTACATTAAAATACATAAAAAATACCCAAACTATTTTCAGAAAAGTGTATAGTCATAAATATTTCAATATTAAATAAGAAAGATATCAATGAATGAATCTGTTATCTAAAATCTAGAAAAAGGCCTGGCACAGTGGCTCACGCCTGTAATCCCAGCACTTTGGGAGGCCGAGTTCGGTGGATCACCTTAGGTCAGGAGTCTGAGACCAGCCTGGCCAACATGGTGAAACCCATCTCTACCAAACATACAAAAATTAGCTGGGCATAGTGGTGCATGCCTGTAATCACAGCTACTCGGGAGGCAGAGGTAAGAGAATCACTTGAATCCAGGAATTGGAGGTTGCAGTTAGCCAAGATCGCACCACTGCACTCCAGCCTGGGTGACAAGAATGAAACTCCATTTCAAAAATAAATAAATAAATAAATAAATAAAAATAAAATCTAGAAAAAGAATAGAATAAACTTTAATAAATAAATAAATAAATATAAAATAGTATGGTAAAGATAAAGGAAAAAAAGATTAAATGTCCAAGTTTCTAATGTGTAAGTAAGTAAGGGGGGAATTCTGGGAAGATGGAAACAACAGTGGTAAGATGGTTTTTAGGTACTCCCGAATTGCCACATAAAAACAGAGTAACTAGATGGCAAAACCAAAATCTATAAAACACATTTACAACAAAACTAGGTGACAAGTTATCTCCAGGAGCCCCTAAATACAATTGAGTGGCACAAATCAGCAAAAGTCAAGACTGTGTATCACTGGCCCCCATGCAAGAGGGAGCAGAAGGATGCATACATTTTAAAAAGCCTGTGGAACAAAAGTATTTATGAACACGGATTTAAAAAATTCTAAAGAACATACTTATAAACAAAATACAATATTATAGGAATAATTATATCAAAAAGATACCTGCACTCATATGTTTATCACAGCACTATTCACAATAGCAAGGATATGGAGTCACCCTAAATGTCCCTTAACAGATGATTGGATAAAGAAAATGTGAGATGGATAGATAGAACATGGAATACTATTCAGTCATAAAAAAGAATGAAATAATGTCTTTTGTAGCAACGTGAAGGTAGCTAGAGGCCAATATCATAAGTGAAACAACTTAGACACAGAAAAACAAGTACTGCATATTCTCACCTACAAGCTAGAGCTAAATGACATGAACATATGGACACAGAATAAGGAATAAAAGACTCTGGAGACTCAGAAGGCTAGGGGATGAAAGGGGAGTGGATGATGAGAATTTACTTAAGGTGTACAATGTATATTATTCCAGTGATGGATACACTAAAAGCCCTGACTTCACCACTATGCAATATATCCATGTAACAAAATTATACTGGTATTCTATACATTTATGTAAATAAAAAAAAGAAAGAACAATAATCTATGCCCAAGTAAGATTTAACCTAGGAAATCTAGTAAGGTAATTTATTCTACCAACAGGCCAAGAGAGAAAAAAATACCCATAAGATCAGCTTAATAGATGATGATAAGTAATTAATAAAATTACATATTTATTCCTGATTTTAAAGATTTCTTGTAAATTAAAAAAATTATTCAACTTTAAAATATTATTTATCTTTCTAATATATACAATTTCAGATATTATGATGAAATACTAGAAATATTCTCAGTAAATAAAAAAGTAAGATAAATCTTCCCAGTATTGCCACTATTATTCAAAATTATTCTGGAACTGCTTCCCCATGCAATAAGTAAAGAAAAGGAAAAAAAGAGTTATAAATATTGGAAGGAAAAAATATTATTTCCTAATGTTGACATTATCTTCCTAAAAAACCTTAAAAATTAAAAATAAAAATAATTAGAGACAATTATCTCCTCCAAAGTGTTTTTCTAATTAAATAGACAAAAGAAAACAAAATGTGCTTATAAGTGGTGTAATTACATTTAAAAACAAAAAATGTACTCCATAAATAACCTCTATCCCTTCCTTCTCTAACATACATAGATTAAGTTTTGTCTTAGCTCTAGGTCATATTTTAATTAAAGGGAGATTGATCTTTTGACTCTGACTCTGTTTTAAAAAGTAAAAGTTTTCCTTTTTTTCGCATTATAAATAAACTACCTGTTTATCGTATAAATTTTAGAAAAATACAGATGAGATTCACAGGTTCTAAAGATTGGGGGGAAAAAGAAAATACAGGTGAGAAGAATTGAGAAGCAAGTAAAGATCACTATCCAACCACAGAAAACTACTATTAATATTCTAAAATATATAAACCACTTATCTGGTTTATTTATCTTTTGTGTGTGTGCGTGAGACAGAGTCTCACTCTTGTCACCCAGGCTGGAGTGCAATGGCACGATCTCGGCTCAGTACAAACTCCACCTGCTGGGTTCAAGTGATTCTCCTGCCTCAGCCTCCCAAGTAGCTGGGATTCAGACATGCCACCACACCCAGCTAATTTTTTGTGTTTTTAGTAGAGTTTCACCATGTTGGCCAGGCTGGTCTTGAACTCCTGACCTCAGGTGATCCACCCGCCTCGGCCTCCCAAAGTGCTAGGATTACAGGCATGAGCCACTACGCCCGGCCTTATTTATCGATGTTATATAATTATTCTCTTGCCTAAACTTCCTTACCACATAAAAGTTAAAACTCAGTTTTCTTATTGCAGTAGGTTGAATAATAGTTCCCAAAGATATCAAGGCCCTAATCCCTGGACACTGTGAATGTTAGTTTATATGGCAAAAGGGACTTTGCAGATGTGATTAAGTTAAGGGTGTTATAATGGAAAGACTATCTTGGCTTATCCAGATGGGCTCTAAGTATGATCAAAGATGTCCCTCTAAGATGATGACACAGAGAAGATGACACAGAAGACGGCAATATAACAATGTGTCAACCGAAGCAAGATGTGACCCAACCAAAGCTGAAATTACGTTTTTGGCTTTGGAAAAGTCAAAAGCCAAGGAATACAATCTGCCACTAGGAGCTGGAGAAGGCAAGGAAATAGATTCTCCCCAAGACCCTTCAGAGGGAGCAGAGCCCTGCTGACACCTTGGTGTTGGTCCAGTGCAACTGATTTTCAGACTTCTGACCTCCAGAGCTATAAGAGAATGCGTGTATGTGGTTTTAAGTCACCAAGCTTGCAGTAACTTGTTACAGCAGCAATAGAAAACCAATACACTCATGAAATCATTTTTGATTAATAAACAACTCAGGAGCAATACTGTACAATTAGATATTGGTCTTGTACATTAAAAAAAGCAAACTGCAAAACATCCCCCTACCCTACCGCCACAAAAGGTGTGTTCCCCTATGTAGTGTGATGGATCCCCCACCAGGTTACTTAAGGGTGTATCTCTGCTGCCTAAACCCTGAAGACTGGGCAGTGAGCCAAGACCATGGTGCCCAGCCGAGGAGCACGTGACCCTGAGAACCCAAACATCCTAGAGAGTGTCTGAGAACCTACCAAGGGAAACAGTCTCATCACTCAAACACAGTAGGCAAAGTTACATCTAGATGGGAGGAATACATTTTAGTGTTCTATAGCACTGTGGGGTGAATATGGCTAAAATAATTTAGTGTACCTTTTCAAAAAGCTTGGAGAGGATTTTGAATGTTCATAACACAAAGAAATGAGAAATGTTCAAGGTGATTAATATGCTAATTATCTTATCCTCCTTTGATCATTACACATTGTATACATGTATCAAAATATTACTGTCTCATAAGAATGTATAGTTATTATGTGTCAACTAAAACAAGGAAAAAAAGATGGACTTTATGTCATGATAAGTAAAGTGACATTAAGAGTTTCTAGTTACATTAAATCAATGCATTCATTCACTCAGTCAACAAATATTTACTTAGTGCCTAATATGTGCCAGGCACTGCAAACACCACAGAGAACAAGAACAAAAATGTCAAGGTCCCATCTTCATGCAGGTTGTAGCTCAGTGGGAGACATGGCGTTACAAATAATCACATGATTATATCAGCACAAATTGTGTTAAGAGGAGTGAAAAAAGGAAGAGATGACCTGAGATTGTACTGAGGACTCACTTTAGATTAGAGGTGAAGTTGGGGGTGTCTAGGAAAGTTGCTCTTGAGAAGCAATATTCACTTCTATGCATGTCATCTAACCCAGGCAACTATGTGAGGGACTAAAAGGACACACAGGTGTGACTGCAGAAATACAGTCAGCATGCCTGAAACACACACAAAGAATATGAAAAGGTGGGAGATGGAAAATATACCCTTTCCGAAAA